>NW_024080797.1:588350-824370 GCF_003009895.1 Hyaena hyaena
TTCCCTTTCCCTTTCCCTTTCCCTTTCCCTTTCCCTTTCCCTTTCCCTTTCCCTTTCCCTTTCCCTTTCCTTTCCCTTTCCCTTTCCCTTCCTTTCCTTTCTTTTCCTTTCTTTTCTTTCTATTTTTAAAATTTTTTAATGTTTTATTTATTTCTGAGAGAGCGTGAGCAGGGGAGGGTCAGACAGAGAGGGAGACACAGAATCTGAAGCAGGCTCCAGGCTCTGAGCTGTCAGCACAGAGCCCGACGCGGGGCTCGAACCCACGAACAGTGAGATTATGACCTGAGCCAAAGTAGGATGTTTAACTGACGGAGCTACCCAGGCGCCCCCAGGGTGTTCTTTCTTAGCCTCCTCTCTTTTCACCTATCCGTTCAGAAAAGTTAGGATGCCAGATAAGTGCTATCACATCTATTTCCATGGCTACGAATCACAGTTTTGCATACACATGATTAGAATTCATAGCAGGAGAAACTGGACTGAGAGGGAACGGTCTTTATCCTAAAGCAAGTACCTGATGGGCACAGGGGACAACAATGAGCACCTAAACGCGGTGAGAAGCAAATTCCATGGTGTCTGCACCGCCTGCCAGTGGCCCGTCCTGGGTAGTGGCTGCAAGCGCACCTTCTTCCTCACTCCTGGTTCTTCAGTCGCAGAGTGTGGACATTCTTTGAGCCTACAAAACGACTTGGAGTAAAATGTTTGAAAATCATGATTCCCTGATGTTGCGTCTGACAGATGCAGTTCAGCCCCTAGAAGGGAGTTACATTGGTGTTGTCGGGGTACTAGGGCACTGGAGAGATTTTGCAGGGACTTTTTGTTGACACTGTGTGTTTTGTTTTGCTTTTGGTGATGTCACTGAGCTTGAGTGGCATTTGCATACTTAGGTGATTACAGAGTAAGAGTTCTAAATGCTTGCTGATGTTTTAGATCCCTGTTACGTCACCTTAGGCTTCTAGGCGATGATAGCCACACGCCGCTTTTCCTGCTAGGTCATGAAGCCCCGTCTCGTTGTAAGAGCAGATGATATTTCACTGTATCATTTTGAGGAAAGAAAATGAATCCTGAGAGAATACCAGTTATGTACCAGGTAGCATGCTGTATACACATTCTTATTCAGTATCAGTAGAGCTCTGACCATAGTCGGCCTTTGGCCTGTGATGGGATCTCCTTGTTCTCGTTAGTGTGATAGAAACTGGGTGGTTTCAGTTTTTGTGAACCCAGGTGAGAAACCTTAAAATAATTTGTGCCAAAAATTGCCTTGTGGGTCATTAAAATTATGTGCTGCTATTCTTGGCGGTGGTGGTTTATATACAGAATTCAGTAAAACATTGGACAAAGCGTATCTGTGTAAACAAGGAAGTTTATAGACTGGTAGGTGAAAGAGTTACTAGGATTCAGTGCTGGTTTGCAAAGCTCTTCCCGGAATTGTTCCGGAGACCGGAGAGGTCTATACTGGTGTGTTGCAGGTTTCTGTTCTTGTCCCTCAGCTGTGTGTGAATTTGGGTGATGACGTAGAGGTGGTTTGCTTAGTTATGGATGAGAAAGCTAAGAAGAATAACTAAAAACCAGATGCCAGCCAAGGATGTTGAGAGATCAGACTGAAGGATGAAAGAGACTGAATGAATTTTAATAGCGATAGTTGTTGTCATCCATTTAAAGTCACTCCAGAGTTAACATACTGGTTGAGAACTGGCCCAACTGTGGAAGGGAGAGAGAGCACTTGAAATTGGTGAGAGCCTGGGAATTCTGTATTGTAGTTGCCTGAAGAGAATCAAAGCATGGCAGTGGATGCCAGAACAGAGTCAGTGTAGTGTACTGAATTATGAAGGATTGGCCGAGCTATGTTGGGGATGTTGTATTCTGTTTTTATGATTATATTGGAATGTTGTTACAGCGTGCCTGGGTAGCTCAGTTGCTTGAGTCTCTGACTCTTGGTTTCGACTCACGGTGGTGAGATCGAGCCCCATGTTGGGCTCCATGCTGAGCGTGGGGCCTGCTTAAGATTCTCTCTGTCTGTCACTCTCCCCCACTCTCACTGTCCCCACCCCAAATTAAATGTTTGTATCATGTAATACTTGGTATACACAAAGGAACACATGTAACGTGTAAGTTATGAAATAAATTGTCTAAAGGCCTTATTCCCAGCTTAAGAACTAGAACATTCTGAAGATCACTGACTGTACCCTGAATTTGTTGTTGCCTTGCTTTTTCAGAAATAATTCTACCACACTATGTATTTATAAGCGATATCTTTTGTTTAAAATTGTTTTTCAGTTTTATTAAAATTACATTATACTTACATAGCTTTGTTCCTTGCTTTTCCATTTCAACATTGTTTCTTTTTAAATATAATTTCCCGTTTCCTCCACCCTCCATCAGCCCTCAGTTCTCAGCATCTAAGAGACTCTTACAGTTTGCTTCCCTCCCTCTCTATAACTTTTTTTTTCCCCATTTCCCTCCCCCGTGGTCTTCTGTTAAGTTTCTCAACATCTGCATATGAGTGAAAACATACGGTATCTTTTTCTGACTGACTTATTTCACTTTGCATAATACTCACCAGTTCCATCCACATTGCTGCAAATGGCCAGATTTCATTCTTTATCATTGCCACGTAGTATTCCATTGTATAGATAAACCACGCCTTCCTCAGCCATTTGTCAGAGGATGGACATTTAGGCTCTTCCCATAATTTGGCTGTTGTTGAAAATACTGCTATAAATATTGGAGTACATGTGCCCCTATGCATCAGCATTCATGTATCCCTTGGGTAAATTCCTAGTAGTGCTATTGCTTGTGACAGGATAGTTCTGTTTCTAATTTTTTTGAAGAATCTCCACACTGGCGAGGATGTGGAGAACTGGGAACCTTCTTGCACTGTTGGTGGGAATGCAAACTGGTGTAACTGCTCTGGAAAATAGTGTGGATTGTTTGTTCTAACTTTGAAAAGAATGCTGGTGCACTTTTGACTGGGATTGCATTGAATATGTAGGTTGCTTTGGGTAGTGTTGACATATTAATAATAGTTATTCTTCCAGTCCATGAGCATGGAATGTTTTTCCATTTCTTTGTGTCTTCTTCACTTTCCTTCATAAGCTTTCTATAGTTTTCAGCATAAAGATCTTTTATATCCTTGGTTAGGTTTATTCCTAGGTATTTTATGGTTCTTGGTGCAGTTGTGAATGGGATCTGTTTCTTTATCTCTCTTTCTGTTACTTCATTATTGGTGTACAAAAATGCAGTCGATTTCTGGGTACATTGATTTTGTACCCTGCCACTTTGCTGAATTCATGGATCAGTTCTAGCTGATGGAGGAGTCTGTCGGGTTTTCCATATAGCTTATCATGTCATCTGCAAAAAGTGAAAGTTTGACTTCCTTTTTGCCAGTTCTGACGCCTTTTCTTTCCTTTTGTTGTCTGATGGCTGATGCTAGGACTTCCAGCACTATGTTAAACAACAGTGGTGAGAGTGGACATCTCTGTCGTGTTTCTGATCTCAGGGAGAAAGCTCTCAGTTTTTCCCCATTGAGGATGATGTTAGCTGTGGGCTTTTCATAGATGGCCTTTATGCTGTTTAACTATGTTCTTTTTATCCCAACTTTCTTGAGGGTTCTTATTAAGAAAGGATATTGTATTTTGTCAAATGCTTTTTCTGCATCTATTGACAGGATTGTATGGTTCTTTTCTTTTATTAATGTGATGTATCACAGTGATTGATTTGCGAATATTGAAACAGCCCTGCAGCCCAGGAGTGAATCCCACTGGATCATGGTGAATAATTCTTTTTATGCTGTTGAATTCAATTTGCTAGTATCTTGTTGAGAATTTTTGCATCCATATTCATCAGGGATACTGGTCTGTAGTTCTCTTTTTTTGCTGAGTCTCTGTCTGGTTTGGGAATCAAAGTAATGGTGGTTTCATAGAATGAGTCTAGAAGTTTTGTTTCCATTTATATTTTTTGGAACAGCTTGAGAAGGATAGGTATTAACTCTGATTTAAATGTCTGGTAGAATTCCTCAGGGAAGCCATCTGGCCCAGGACTCTTAATTTGTTGGGAAATTTTTGATAACTGATTCAGTTTCTTCACTAGTTAGGGGTCTGTTCAGATTTTCTATTTCTTCCTGTTTGAGTTTAGGTAGTGCATGTGTGTTTAGGAATTTGTCCATTTCTTCCAGATTGTCCCGTTTGTTAGCATATAATTTTTCATAGTATTCCCTGATAATTCCTTGTATTTCTGAGGGATTGGCTATAATAAATTCATTTTCATTCGTGATTTTTTCTATTTGAGTCCTCTTTTCTTTTTGAGAACCCTGCCAACTGGTTTATCAATGTTGTTTATTTTTTCTAAAAAAGCAACTCTTAGTTTCATTGATCTGTTCTACTGGTTTTTGTTTTGTTTTTATTCTATATTGTTTATTTCTACTCGGATCTTTATTATTTCTCTTCTTCTCCAGGGTTTGGGGTATCTTTGCTCTTTGGCTTCTCGTTCCTTTAGGTGTGCTTTTAGATTTTGTATTTGGGATTTTCCTTGTTCTTGAGATAGGCCTGGAATGAAATGTATTTTCTTCTTAGGTCTGCCTTTGCTGCCTTCCAAAGGGTTTGGATTGTTGTAGTTTCATTTTCATTTGTTTCCATATATTTTTTAATCTCTAATTGCCTGGTTGCATTTGTTCTTTAGTAGGGTGTTCTTTAACCTCCATGCTTTTGGAGGTTTTCCAGACTTTTTCCTGTGGTTGATTTCAAGTTTCATAGCATTGTGATCAGAAAGTATGCATGGTATGACCTCAGATATATTATATTTACTGAGGGCTCTTTTGTGCCCCAGTATGTGATCTGTCTTGGAGAATGTACCATGTGCACTCAAGAAGAAAGTCTATTCCTTTGCTTGGGAAGTAGAGTTCTAAATATATCTGTCAAGTTCATCTGGTCCAGTGTATCGTTCAGGGCCATTGTGTCTTTACTGATCCTCTGTCTAGATGATCTGTCCATTGCTGTAAGGGAATGTTAAAGCCCCCTGCAGTTACCACATTTCCTACCAATAAGATTGGTTATGGTTTTGTGATTAATTGTTTTATATACTTGGGTGCTTCTGAATTCGGTGCATAGACATTCATAATTGTTAGCTCTTCCTGATGGATGGACCCTGTAATTATTATATAATGCCCTTCTTCATCTCTTGTTACAGCCTTTAATTTAAAGTCCAGTTTGTCCAGTATAAGTATGACTACTCCAGCTTTCTTTTGACTTCCAGTAGCATGATACATATTTCTCCATCCCCTCACTTTAAATCTGAAGGTGTCCTCAGGTCTCAAATGAGTCTCTTGTAGACAGCAAATAGATGGGTCTTTTTTTTTTTTTTTTTAATCCATTCTCATACCCTGTGTCTTTTGATTGGAGCATTTAAGTCTGTTTACATTCAGTGTTGTTATTGAAGAATATGGGTTTATAGAGTCATTGTGTTCTCTGTAGGTTTCATGCTTGTGGTGATGTCTTTGTGTTCCTTGCAACATTTCCCTCATAGAGTCCCCCTTAGGATCTCTTGTAGGGCTGGTTCATTGGTGATGAATCCCTTCAGTTTTTGTTGTTTGGGAAAACCTTTATTTCTCCTTCTATTCTGAATGACAGGCTTGCTGGATAAAGGAGTCTTGGCTGCTTATTTTTCCTGTTCATCACATTGAAGATTTCCTGTCATTCCTTTCTGGCCTGCCAAGTTTCAGTAGATAGGTCTGCTACTACCCATATGTGTCTACCTTTGTATGTTAGGCCCTTTTATCCCTAGCTGCTTTCAGAATTCTCTTTATCCTTGTATTTTGCCAGCTTCACTATGATATGTCATGCAGCAGATCGATTCAAGTTACATCTGAGGAGAATTCTCTGTGTCTCTTGGATTGCAAAGTCTCTTTCCTTCCCCAGGTTGGGAAGTTCTCAGCTGTGATTTGTTCAAGTACTCCTTCAACCCCCTTTCTCTCTCTCTCCTTCTTATGGAATTCCTGTGATACGGTTATTGTTCCATTTGATTGCATTACTTAGTTCTCTAATTCTTCCGTTGTGATTGTGGATTTTTTTTCTCTTTTTCTCAGCTTCCCCTTTTTCCATTTTATCTTCTGATTCACCTATTCTCCCCTCTGCCTCTTCAATCCGCGCTGTGGCCACCTTCATTTTATTATGCACCTCATTCATAGCATTTTTTAATTCATCCTGACTATTTTTAAGATCCTTGATCTCTGCAGCAGTAGAGTCTTTGCTGTCTTCTGTGCTTTCCATGTCCAGATTGGGTCCTTCACTTCCCCAGCTGCTCTTTCTCTTCTCTTTGTCTCTCTGCAGAAGGGGATCCCTCCTCTCTGTGCCTGTGCAGCCGGTTTTATCTCCCCCAATTCACAGTTACCCAGCTATGGACCATCAGGTTTTCTGTGTTTCTCCTTGGTAGACTCAGTCTCTTTTCCTCCCAGACTCTTGGGGTTCAAAGTCCTTTGGCTTCAACCCTTCTTTGTTTGAGAGACTTGGGAAGTATGGATCCCCCTGCTTCTCCACCATGTTGGCCCTGAACCTATTCAACATTGTTTCTAAGGTGTATGTATATCAGTTATTCTCAACCAGAATCCCTCATCAACACAGTTCTCTCCTGTAGCACGGATGATTTGAGTGACTCTTCTGTCACTTCTTACAGGGATGGTACATAAAAGTACATACAGTGGGTGCTTAAGCTGGGGTTACCTCTCCAGTGGAACCTGCTGGAGTTCTAGCTAATTCACTTTCAGTGTTGTCAGATGTTCCATTTGTGAGTATATTACAGCTTATTCATACGTTCTCCTCTCGTGGACATTTGGGTTTCCAGTACTTTGTTGTTACTGCCAGCAGTTCTGTTGTGACTGTGTTGTACTTCTCTTGGGTGCACGCGAACAAACGTTTCTCTGAGTGAGCATCTGAGTGGTCTTGCTGGGGGCTGCTACATTTTCGTGGAGACACTGGTACACCAGTGAGTACAGAGAGGTGCAGTTAAGACTACTTCAGCTGTATCATAACCAGTCTTTATTCTCCTTATTTTCTTAGGGATTGAAGAGGTTAATGACCATCTGCCAGAAGCACTTCCCTACAGATCCATCAAAATGTGTGGAGTACAATGCCCTGTGAAATCTGTGCGTGGTGTAAAGTGACAAGAAGCTTAAGTGAATGTGGGGCGGACTTCTGGAATTACCAACAAGAACGAGGGAAGAAGAAAAATGGAGTTTCTTGTGTTTGAGTCCTACCTAACGCAACTCTCTTGGTTTTAAGAAACAGTGTTGGCTCTCATATCATATCTGGCTGCAAATGGATTTTTGTGTCATTTGCTTTAAATAGACGAAAAATTAGTTCTAAAGACTTCTTATAATTTAAATGTGTAGACAACTGTCACAGAAGGGGGTTTAAAATGACTTTCTCCCTCTAGACCTGAGACTTGGCAGATGATTAAAAAGGAACATTTGAGGATGGACTTAATTATTTCTGTAAAATATGGTAATTTTCACATTGTCTTTTATGCAGTATTTATAAAAAATATTTTTATATATTTCAATGAAAATGTGGAACCATTTAATGAAACTTTATAGTCCTTAAATGTTGCTGAATTTGGGCCATCTTGCAGTAGAATTTGAATGTAAATGTTATTACTGTGGAGTGTTTTTCTTGCATTTCAAGGCTTGCTTTTACCTCATAAGGAGTGTAGATTTTAGTGTTCGTCATCTCTTGGGACAGATAGAATGAACAGGAAATAGAAGTTTGAAAAAGGTGGTATCCCAGCAGGAGTTTAAATTACATAACCCCAGTGCATCAAGGTTCAAGGTGGGGAAATGGATTGTCAAGCCAGCCAAGGATGGGGACATTTTGATGCCACTGGTTCTTCCCAGAATAGGCCTGCCTGCTCGTGTCACTGTGGCCGGGCCTGTGGTGGACTGCAGTTCCCAGCTCCCCGCCGCCAAGCAGAGGAGCGGTGTTCTGGGACCCTCGTCACCACCTGAGTCCTAGGTCACGGGTCTGATTTTGCACAGATGAGGACTTCTGAATCTCACAGTGTCCTACCCAGGTTATGGTGATGAATGGCTCTGCCCGGGAAGTCAGAGGACTCCATTCACAGAGGAAGGTGGGTGAAGAGAGCACAGCTGGCCAGGGGGAGTGGTGCCGTGGGACAGTGAGCAGCAAGAGTGGGGGCTCCCAAGTCAGATCTTCCGAGCTTGAGATTGCAGCTGTCCACCCACCGAGTGTGTGATTGTGGGCAAGTAACTTATTGTTTCCCAGCCTCCTTTTGCCTACGTGCAGTGGTAGTTCCTGAACGTAGTACGTACCTCAGCACTGTGGTTGTGTTCAAGTAAAATAAAATGCTTAGCACACTGCCTAGCAAATGAGAGCTCAGTGAATATTGATTATTGCTTCCTGATCATTAGCGTGTAGCCAGAGTAGCTTTCTTGAGGCCTACGTTGCGAGGCCGTGTGTGCTCACAGAAGGGCGGCAGCAGTAACGGTGGTGGTAGTAGCAACAGCCTTCCTGGCAGACACGTCCGTTAAGGCTCTGTGGCTGAGGCTTCCGTCCAGGCTCTGGGACCGCCCTCTCCTTCAGCCCGTGCTCAGTTCAAAAGGTGAGAGGGTGTGGTAGGAGCTCAGGCCAGTAGAGCATAGATGCGTGTAGATGCTTGCAGTGTAGATGCTCACCTGCTCTGGCTCCTGTGGGAAGGCATGAAAGGCACCTCTGGTCACTTGTGTGTAGCCGTGTCCATCTGATCAAGTCTGCTGGTGTTTTGCACAGTGGGGGCTGAAGCCCACTACCCTGAATTGAATCCCTACCCCACTCCCCATTTTGGAAACCATTTCTTAAAATTGAATTGGGTACAGCTTAGGAGAGCTTACTCTAGGGCAGATGAAAGATGGACTCTTATAAGCTAGGACGCTAGTCTAGGCTTTAGTTATACCATCTTGGGTAGGGCTTGTTGATAAATATCATTGCATGAACACTCCCCAGAGTATTTTTCTTTATGCTTTACCACAGCATGCTTTACCACAGCATGGTAGTCCATTAATTTCATGTTGTCTTCCCATTTGCTGTTAATATTCCATATAAGGAAGAAACTATCATGTGACACCAGTACCTTCTAAAATTGATCAGTATGGGTATAAGGTTTTAGGGTGCAGAAGGAAACATTCTACAGTCCTGTGAATGTTAACCATTTTGGGCTTGGGTAGAGGGAAGTAGGTTCCTAGAAAAGTTTTCCATTTTCCTGAACGTAGAGGTCTGATAAGTGCAGATAGTCATGTGGCCCCATTGAATAGTGGCCTCCCACACGCTCCAAAACATGAAAATCGTAGTGTAGCAGGTACTACACACTTCTGGTTTTAGCTATTCTTAGAACGACAAAGGCATCCTTTAAAAATCAATCATAGTCCTGAAATAAGTGTTCTTCCCTTTCCCCATTACCGCCAGCCTAGATTCCTCTCCAAAGGAGTTCTGTCTTTCTGGATTCAGACTTAATAAAATGCTGCTTTTCTCTCAGAAATACTACTGCGTTTCTTGGGAGTGTTCTTGCCAACTGCAGAGACCAAGCAGTATTGTTCAGCCTTGCAACCCAGAGCCTGTGGCAGTCTGGAAGCTTGAGGAAGAGAGAGAAAGAGGAGGGTCCAAATCTCCTAAGAAGAAAGGGGAAGCCCCGAGAGACCAGAGCCACGAAGGCGGCTGTCGCTGGTCACAGAACTGAGGGGTTTGCGGCAGGCTCTGAACTCAGCATTTGGAGGAATAGGAAATAGGATTGATAGCAGTAGGGCTTCTCCATGTTAAGTTCTTCCTTCTGGTGATTTCCAGACCTGCTCTCACACTTTAGATTACCCTGGTTTTGACCTCAGTAAATACCTGAGAAATACAACTAACTGTGTTTTTATTTGAAAGATAGGAATAATTTATTCTGACAGTAAACAGCTTAGAAAAGACTACAGCAAAGTGTTCCAGGGTCTTTGGTAGATTTGAATTTGAGGATTCCTATCGCTGGCTCCTTTTCATTCACACAGCACCCCTTTTAATGCTGCTTCTTAACAAAGAAGGTGGTAGAACTTAGGGGGGTCAGTTTTAGTGAAAGGGGAGCATTAAGTCGCAGTGTGGCTATTTCCTTTGAGTATCTTGAAGATGCGCCTCCCCCGGGATACTCCCATGAAGCCCCTCGCAGACGAGAAGTGCCTGCTATGGAATCAGATTGGGTGTCTTGAACTACAAGCCCTTTCTCACGGCATGTTGATGTAAGAGCTTGCAGCTGTCCGGAGCATGCGGCGCCAGCTCCGGTCCCCGAGGGTCGCTATGGGAACACTGTTAGGGCGACTGGTTTCCATCACAGACTCTGCAGCTCGATTGGCTGACTTCTACCACACGCTAGTACTTCAGTGGTTAACGGTATCCTTAAAGTCTTCTGAAATTTAAAACTACGTTGTGGTGGTGTGGGATAGCCAGGGGGAGCCCGGCGTGGCTGGCGGCGGCCGCTGTGGGGTGAGCCGTCCCCATTCAGGATTTGGGAGCCGTGCTCCTTAAAAAGAATTGTTTTTTACATTTACCGAAACAGTCTATTATGAAAACTTTGATGACCGACTTACTTTGCCCCGTTGTAAACGTCAGGGTCCTTGGCACAACTTGCTTGAACTAATAATCCACTGTGATTACTCTGTTGAATCGGCTGGGTTTTGGGGCGTCTCTCCTCCCAGCTTTCGGGCCCCAGCTGTGAAATAACGGTCGGCCTTCTCGGCTCTTCCTCCAGCACTTAAGCGTGGCACGTACTTTGGCCGTGGAGAGCAGCCAAGAAGGTTGGAGCTTCTTTGCGATTATCGCCGGTGACCCTGATCAGAAGTGTTCACCGAGCTTCCGTCCGCGGTGGGCGGGCGTCATCCGCACAGCCGGCCCCTGTGCCTTTCTGAAGTCCCAGGTCGACGGCTTGCCCAAACCAAAGTCCTTTCCTCTCCAGCGGCCCTGCCCTAAGGGCTCGGGAGAGATGGCGAACATTCGTGTTGCAGTCAGTCTGGGCCAGGCTTAGAGTTGCCGTTGTCCTGTGAGGTAGGAGTGTTAAAACTTGGAACTTTCCCCGACCACAACTCCGGGTAAACAGGTACAAACGTCTGTGTACATAATTGCATATGTAACTGGAACAAAAGCACGTACATACTCTTCTCTTGTATTTCTTTTAAAACTACGCTGGTGGTGACCCTAAACTGGTTGACAAACCCATTAATAATGCGTTGTGACCAGCAGTTTGAAAACCACCTATTGAAAGTAAGGATCAGAGTTAAGGAAGGAAATGACCTGACAGACGAATTCAGCAAACAGACTCTAGTTCTAAAAAGCTTTTTAACCAAGAATTGCTCATGTACAGATAATTTAGGTTTAAGAGCTTAGTTATGCTAGTTTAACATAATAACAACACATTATTAAACATAGTTAGGAAAATAAAAAAAAATAAGTGTTTTTAAACATAGAAGTGTAGAGATCACACTCAGCGTTCGAGGTTAGTGTGAAGCTTAGCAGGTTTTAAAACTTTTTAAATGCTAAATCCTTCTGAAGCAGTAATTCTTAGATTTCAAATGAAGCGTCTGTCCCCCAAGGAGAGAATTCCTGTGACAACACTGTATATGATAAGCAGCGTGGATAGATGACCACCTTATGCTGGCTGTCAGGTATGTAAAAAGCAAGATTAAACAAGGCATAAAATAAATGAGAGGCCAGAGGTAAGATTGGGGCAGAGAAACTTAACAGATTCTAGTATCCCGTCAAATAATCTGTTGAGGGTTTGCTTAGCGCTTTGTTTTCAATTTAAATTCAGGTTAACATACAGTGTCGTATGGGTTTCTGGAGTAGAACTCAGTGATTCATCACTTACTTATAAAACCCAGTGCTCATTCCAACAAGCACCCTCCTCGATGCCCGGCGCCTCTTTAGCGCATCCCTCGACCCACCTCTCCTTCAGCAACGCTCAGTTCTCTGTATTTAAGCCTCTTTAGCGCATCCCTCGACCCACCTCTCCTTCAGCAACGTTCAGTTCTCTGTATTTAAGAGTCTCTTATGGTTTGCCTCCCTCTCAGTTTTTATCTTTTTTTCTTTCCCTTCCCCTATCTTCATCTGTTTTGTTCTATTCCACATATGAATGAAATCATACGAGTATTTGTCTCTCTGACTGCTCTCGCTCCGCATAATACCTGCTGACTCCATCCACATCATTGTAAATATAGAGATTTCATTCTTTTTGATCACTGAGTAATATTCCATTGTGTGTGTATATGTACATACACCACATCTTTTTCCATTCATCAGTCAATATTTGGGCTCTTTGCATATTTTTTTTTTTAAGTTTATTTTGAGAGAGACAGGGTGAGTGGGAGAGGGGCAGAGAGAGGGAGAGAGAGAATCCTAAGCAGGCTCTGCACTGGAATCTGACTCAAGGCTCGAACTCACAAAAGTTAGATCATGACCTGAGCTGAAACCAAGAGTTTGCTGCTTAACCGAGTGAGCCACTCAGGTGCCCCTTGGCTATTGTTGATAGCACTGCTATAAACACTGGGGTGCATGTGCCCCTTCAAATCAGCATTTTTGTATTGCTTGGATAAATATCTAGTAATGCAATTTTTGGCTTTTTGAGGAACTTTCATACCGTTTTCCAGAGCGGCTGCACCAGTTTGCATTCCCAGCAACAGTGCAAAAGGGTTCCCATTTCTCCGCATCCTCGCCAACACCTATTGTTTCCTCGATTGTTAACGTTAGCCATTCTGACAGGTGTGAGGTGGTACCTCATTGTGGTTTTGGTTTGTATTTCTCTGATGATGAGTGATATTGAGCATCTTTCCATGTGTCTGTTGGCCATCTGGATGTCTTCTTTGGAAAAGTGTCTATTCATGTCTTCTGCCTATTTCTTCACTGTATTGTTTTTCGGGTGTTCAGTTTGATAAGCTCTTAATAGATTTTGGTTACTAACCCTTTGTCCGGTATGTCATTTGCAAATTATCTTCTCCCAATCTGTTGGTTGCCTTTTAGTTTTGTTGATTGTTTCCTTTGCTGCTCAGCCCTTTAAAGATGATTTCCTTAGGCTCAGGTAGGGCTAGACTGCATTTCTTTTAATATAAATCTTTAAGCAAATTGTAAGGCAGAGAAAAAGGTACAAATCAGAAGAGTACTGTATCAAGGTAAGTCTTTTGGTGTGAGCACCTTCCAAAGTAATTAGCATCTGAGTCAGGAAAGATTATGTTATTAACACTCCAGAAATTCCATGCCCCTTCTAGTCCCAATCACGGTCCTAATGTTTAACATCATTAAAAAAAACAAAAAACCAAAAACCTGCTACATAATGTCCATATCATAAAATTCACCTATTTAAAGTATATGGTGGATTTAGAATGTTCAGAGTGTGGGGCCATCATCGATGTAAGTTTAGAACATTCCATCACCCCCAGAAGAAACCCTATACCCATTAGCAGTCACTTCCCACAGTGGTTAGTTTGGCCTGTTTGTTAATTTGCTCATTTATACATGGGCTCAGTATGTTTGACTTATTTTATGTTTGCTTTCTCTTTTTTTTAAAATGTTTATTTTGAGAGACACAGTGCATGTGTGAGCTGGGGACGGGAAGAGAGGTGGGGGGTAGAGAATTCTAAGCAAGTTCCGCGATGTCAGTGCTGAGCCGATAAGGGGCTCGATCCTGCAAACCATGAGATCCTGACCTGACCTGAAATCAAAGAGTTCGATGCTTGGGGCGCCTGGGTGGCTCAGTTCGTTAAGCGTCCAGCTTCAGCTCAGGTCATGGTTTTGTGGATCGTGGGTTCAGGCCATGTGTTGGGCTCAGTGCTGACAGCTCAGAGCCTAGAGCCGGCTTCAGATTCTATGTCTCCCTCTCTCTCTGCCCCTCCCCCAGTCACATACGTGCACACGCATGCTCTCTCTCTTACAAATAAAGAAACTTAAAAACAAAAAAAGAGTTGGATGCTTAACCAACTGAGCCGTCCAGGCACCCGTCTCTTACAGTTTCTAATCCTCATTGTGGTTGTGGTTCATTCTCATTGCTGCCTCCCATGAAGTATCTATTTTACTGTTGTTACACATTCGAGTTGCTTCCAATTATTGTATGAATGTTGTGTGTGCATCTTTTGGTGAATATGGGTCTACACCACGGTGTGAAATGTCTGGGACATACGTTATGAACATAGTCAGCTATACAAGACTCTGACAAAGAATTTTCCGAAGGACTTGTACCCTTGACAGTCCCACAAGCAGGATTTGAGAGTCCTAGATCCTCCACCGCCTGGCCACACATAGTATGTCCTCTGTCATTCTTGTTGCAGCCCCTCTGCTGAGTTCAAATGGTATTGTTTTGTGGCTTTAATTTGCATTTCCCTGATGACAGAGCTGAGCACCACTTTTACATGCTCACTGGCCATTTGGATATTCTCTTTTGTGAGGTTTCCATTCAGGATTTTACTTTTGTCCACTTCTATTGAATTGCCTGCCTTTTCCTTACTGATTTATATTTCTTCTGGCTATGAGTCCTTTGCTAAGATAAATGTGTTACAAATACTTCTCCCACTCTGTGGCTTGCCTCTGTGCTAGGTTACTTTTTATGTGGAGGGGAAATGATTTTATAACTAGCTCAGATGTTAACATAATCTTTGTTAGCTGTCTTTGCTGGATTTTATATAAATCATGTGTGTCAGTCTTCATGTCATTTTTTTCTCTTGATGTCATCATGCTGGTGTACCTTAAGGGTATAGGATTTGAGGCAGAGGAAGTCTAAGGAGTGAGTTTTGTGTTTTTGTAAACTTCAGTTTTATTAGATTATTATTTAAGACTTGGCCATTTTTCTTTTCCTTTGGTGTGCAAGTTAAGATGCCTTCTGTGGTGTAGACCCTGCTGGTTGCTTACCCTGTTTGCATTCTCCTCCTCTTTGCTAATAGAAGGGTAATTTGTTCAGAGCTACAGTGTGTAGTTAAACCTACTTGCGGGTTTATGGCTTTTTGAAATTAGGGTTGGTTCTGTGACGTGTTCTGCCAGTAGCCTGTGTAGAGAGGCCTGTTGGGCGGGGATTCCAGGAAAGCGGTTGCTCTTCTAAGAGAAACAGACTTAGCTGGCAGACATCTTTTGCCCTTTCTGTGTTCCTTTCTGGAAAGTGCTCCTGAGTCTCCGCTGTTTTGCCACTGTCCTGTTATCATGACGATGAGAGAGAGATGCTAAAGATGGCAGAGTCGATAGTAGGTGGTATCGTGGAGTCAGTGTATAAACCTTGGGCTGCTTTCTTAGGTTGTCCAGGGAGAGACCAATAGAAGACGGAGATCTGTTTAAATCATTTACGCAGGCTCAAAAGTTCTGTGATTTGCTGTCTGCAACTAGAGGCCCAGGAGAGCCGATGGTAGGAATTCCTGTGCTTGAGACCCTGGAAAGCCAACCGGTGTAAGTTCTAGTCTCAGGAAAGGAGAAGCCCAATATCCTAGTTGAGCAGTTGGGCAAAGAGAGCATGTGTGTGCATTCTCCCACGCCTTCAACTGATTGGACAGGGCCCACCCACACTGCGAGGAGCCATCTGCTTTACTCAGGCCACTGATTCAGACATGAATCTCCAGAATAATGTTTTCTTCCTTCCTTCCTTCCTTCCTTCCTTCCTTCCTTCCTTCCTTCCTCCCTCCCTCCCTCCTTCCCTCCCTCCCTCCCTTCCTATTTTGAGAGAGAGCACAAGTACGAGAGGGGCACAGACAGAGGGAGGTAGAGAATCCCAAGCAGAGGGTGGAGCCTGATGTGGGGCTTGGAGTCAGGAAACCAGGAGATAATGATGAGCCTAAATCAAGAGTCAGACGCCTAACTGACTAAGTCACCCAGACGCCCTCATCCTGAATAACATTTATCCAGACATCTGGGCACCCCATGTACCAGTCATGTTGACACAACCATCGTAGCTGTCTTCCTTGGGGCCTCTGGGTTGTGAGCGTACCATGGGGTGAGGTCCCAGCACGGGGCGCTCCCACATTCGCGCCTGACTCCAGTCCCCAGGCAGTGTAGACATTACTCAGATGTCTTAGCGTACGGAACCGAGACTTGTGGCAGGTATGTGACGGTGCTCTAAGGGTGCACCTGCCTGAGCTGGAGTAAGATGGGACTTTGCCACACCCTGGTATGACGGATGTGTGACTGCAGGCATCTGGGGGGGGCGCTGCAGATGTGGGCCCCATGTCATTTCAACTGCAGAAAAGCCCTTAGTCCAGCTGATATTAAAGGCAGTTCAAAGACAGCCGGGTGCTGGAGACCCAGAGGGGTGCTTCTGGCCTCTAGTGGCGCTTCATCACCCAGTTTATTGGACGGAAGCATCTAGCTCTTGTCTCTCTCTGATGTTTATCCCCAGATCTTCATTATAGTAACAGATGACTTTGAGAGCGAAAAGTCCTCAATACTTGTTACTGATGTGAAAGATACGTGAGAAGGTACATGCTGTGACTTCATTATTTTGGGGAAAATCGGCTTTGACTTGCTGTTCCTTTGGAGACCATGACTCACATTGTGCTCACATGGGCCAGAAAGGTACTTGCGGCTTTTTGTTCTCTATACAGTTTTTCATTAATTTTCCTTTAATGTGTGTTTATTTTTGAGAGAGAGAGAGGGAGAGAGAGAGAGCGAGAGCATGAGCAGGGGAGGGGCATAGAGAGAGGGAGACACAGAATCCAAAGCAGGCTCTAGGCTCTGAGCTGGCTGTCAGCACAGAGCCTGACGTGGGGCTCGAACCCACAAACTGTGAGATCGTGACCTGAGCCAAAGTCAGACACTTAACCGACTGAGGCACCCAGACCTCTTGATACAATTTTTTGTTTAATCTAAAAACCGAAGAGCGGCTTGCTCTTAATGTAGCAGTAGCTTTTACAAGCCTCTCTTTGATCTTAGAGCCTTGGGGGTTCATGCTTTGACGAGGCACCGTGGGCCTGCTATCGAGCTGGTGGCCACAGCTGGCCCGTGGGCGCAGGTCGTGAGGCTCTTCTCTCCCTGCTGCCACCACACATGAGACGAGACTCTGCGAACCACGGTCCTCCCGATCCACAGGCGTGCTAGAGACTGGAGCCAGGAGGCGGGCAGAGGCACCTGCTTCTCCGTTGGCTCCCTGTCCCTGGTAGTGCTGGCCACGGCCACGGCCACGGCCCTCCAGCCCAGCAGGGGCGCTTAATTCCTGAAGGAGGAGTTGGTTCCATTTGCCAGTTTTCCATGCTTTGGAGAACCAGCGTTGTTCTGCCACTCAGACTGCGGTGCCGTAGGCTTGTGCGGCCCCTTCTAGGGCCTGAGTCCCAGCTCTGTGGGCCCCGCCAGGTGCTTGGGGCGCCCACTGCGTCCGCTCCTCAAAGGGTTGACTCCCCGCTCCACAGGGCACCTCCACGCTTCTAGCCTTAACCTCCCCTCGCCTTTTTCCCCTACCCTGAGTGGTAGCTACCACTGACTGACCCTGCTTTCTTAGCACCTTCTAGTGTGTTCTAGAACTTTTTATCATCTCCCTCCCTGCACTCACAATAGAAGAGCAATCTCTGTAGGCCAGGGACTTTGCTGCAGCTGTGAGGTGAGGAAGAATGACCGGAAAGCCTCCAGGGGTGCTTGCAGGATTTTTGGATGATCCCAAGATTTGTGCCCGAGCCCTGGATGGTCGGCGTTGCCAGTGGCCGGGCCGAGGAAGGAGACGGTGGAGCAGGTTTGAAGGGGGAAGGTCAGAACGTGAGCTCTGGCCATGCGAGCATGTTAGATCATCGTCAGGGGGAGACGTGGACAGGCAGGAGTATGTCCAAGCTCAGGGACGGGGATGAAAACAGGTGTCGTCGGGCCCTGCACGACACTTAAAACCGTGAGAGCGGAGGCCAGCTACCGGAAGAGTGGTGGATGGTAAAGGGGACAGACAGCTGGGACACGCCAATGCTGTGGCACCAGGGAGATGAAAACTACCCAGGAGGCTGGAAAGAGAGCCCTGGCTGACCGTCGTGAGCAGGAAAACCCGAGAGGACACCGGGGGATCTGCTGGGTCGTAGCCGGTAAGTCACGTGAGATGAGAACAGAGAATTAATGATTGTATTTGGTACCGCGGGAGTCGTCCTTGACCTTTACAGGAATTAACGATTGTTTTTTGGTACCATGGGAGTCATCCTTGACCTCGACAGGAGTGATTTTGGTCGAGTGGGGAACACAGAAGCTAGATGGCACTGGGCTTCGTAGAAAACAGATGAATGAATGAATGAAACACCAAAGGAACCCACTTGTTTTGATGGAGAGAAAAATGGGTTTCTGGTAAAAAAAAAAAAAAAAAAAAAAAGTCTTGGTGCAATTGTGAATGTGCAAATTCTCTCAGTCTCACTGGTTAGACTCCTGCGTGTCAAGCCAGGCCCTTCAGGTCTTCTCTGAAGAGACCGTGGGTGGGCCGGGGGCGAGACTTTGCTCAAGGCCAAGGAGGGGGGCGGCAGTTCTTTCCCTCTTCTCTGCCGCGGCTTCCACCAGCCGGCTCCTCAGACGAGGTCAGCAGTGAGATCGCGTTTAGACACGCCTTGATGTCTCCTCTGGGCTCGTTTGGATCTCTTCCTTCTGTCTGTTGAGTGCTGGCTGCCCCGTTTCCCCTTGTGCAGTGGTTGCCTGTGCCTCATCCGTGTGAGGGGGGAGCATTTGAGGCCCTGGACTCACTCCCAGACATGCAGTGAAGGACGGCCCGCTCACCCTCACCGGTGGTTCTCTGCCACTCGCTTTGGAGAGAATCTTCCGAATGAGCTATTTGGAACTGGTATTCTGGGACAAAGCAGCAGGGCGCCTGGCTATTTTTCATGCTTCCTACTGGGCGTTTTGTGTTCTAATAATCAAAATAATAGCTGTTTGGAACTGCTTGGTTAGCACGATGTAAGGGGAGTGCGCGCGTGCGTGTAGTGTAAAAGGTGGGGAGAAGCGGGGAAGAAGTGGAGAAGTCCCGTCTTGCTGTGTGCCAGCTGCCTTCATGGTATGGTCATGAGGAGATACTGAATTGATTTGCTGAGCTATGACAGATTAACACACACGACTTAAAGAATATCTGTTTGTCCGACATCAGCGATGATTTTTTGAGACAGGCCCCGGTTGCCTTCCCGAGGAAGGGCTTAGGAGGGGTAAAGTGTCCTAATGGGCTCGCCTCTGACGTGCCTCACGTTCTCGGGGCGTTGTTTTATTTTGGACCTGTGTTCACTCGCTTGGGTGGCAAAGGTTTCAGCAAGAGCTTTCCATCCAAGGGGCGTTCTTGGCTTCCGGACTTGGAGCCTCCTGCTAGTGAAGAGACGCACGCTGGGCCAGGGGACCAGGGATGCGACGGCAGAGCATTCTCTACAGAAGTCGGCCAGGCACCATTTTGTCAAATGAGGGGGGGGGGGCTGTTTGCACCTGGGGGCCCAGCAGGCTACCGCGCTGGCGATGGGATTCAGATGGCGGTGATGGAGTTTGAGCCGTGCTGTGAGCGCAGGGCTGACAGCAGTCAAGAGCCTGAGCGTCCTGCCCGCCTCCCTGATTGGCCCCGGGCCCCCTCCACAGACGCAGGGGCCGCACAGCCAGCCTGAGGACGGCCTCCAGAGCCCAGATGCCCTCGGCGTTGGTGCCACCATTTCGTGGGAACAGGACCCAGCCCCGGCACGTACTGCATACTGGTGCCGATTCGTAAGAAACGACAGTACAAATCCTAACGTAGCGTCCTGCCCGAGACTGACCTCTAACCCCCAGGCCTCCCTGTGTGGTAGGAGAACATAACTGAGAATATATCCTGTGTGTACAACTCACAAGACACAGTAAGGGAGCCTTCGCCTCGACCACACAAATGGAGCTCACTGCGTCTAGCAGGACAACGAGGATATCAGCTTTAGACTGACTTAAAAAAAAAAAAGAATCCAAGGAGGGCGAAGGCACCCGAACTGCAGATTTCCAGAGCATGCCGAAGCATGGGTCACTTAGAGACAAAATCTCCCAAGAGGCCACCGAGATCTTTTCATTTTGAAAATGCTTTAATAAGTGTTGACAACACTGTTTTGCAAAATGTAAAGGTACTATACAAATTCTTAATACAAAAAGAATAAATTAAAAGCAGATTTCTTTTTAATTCTGCAACTTTGTCTACAACGTACATCCTTTTCATTGATTACAGTTGAACAGAATCCAGGAAAATCATTTTACATGCTCTACAGTCAGTTTCAGGAACAACCCAATCCTTTCTCCCCGTTATTAAACTAGAGTCCATTTTACACAATGTGTAATAAACTATTGACATTAATGTATATGTAAAACTTGACACCTAGTTAACTAAGCAGTAACTGGTCATCTGATAGCACCTGGAGGGGGTTTGCTATATTCAGAACTAACACTGAATGAAAACGAATCGGAATTTTAACAGTTTCAACACTCACCTGCATATAATAAAATTAAAAAAAAAAATCCACCTGTCTCACAACAAAGTCTGATGTAGGTGTTCCCAACAGTCTTCAGGCCAAACAGGCAATTTCTTACACGTATCCAAAGAATCCAGTAGGGGCTTATATCAGACCAGGGGCATCATACTCCATCTTACTTTGTTTTAAAGATACAGGGATCGGGGACGAGCTTGCAAGTGCTCGTACAGAATAGCTATTGTTTCCCACCACACTGGTCGTGAATCATGTCGGCCTCCAAGGACTAACCGTATGTACATTTTGTAGTAACTGAACGCAGCTCAACAGTAAAACCTGTTTGACTTCATCTCCGTCTTTACTACCAGACTATCGTGGTCTTTGTCTGAACTGGATTTTCCCCTCCCACCCCATTCCTCTCTGCCTCCTGAATCCAAAACCCAAGTGTTGAGAAAGAATTTTCGTCTCTGATTCCTTGCAAACCCAACTGGGCCAAAAGCGTGATCCGACGGGACGTCAGGCCGGATTTGAAACTACGGGGCGAATGCACAGCCGCGTGACCTTGTCACCTCCTCGGTTTCTCTCTCGACTTTCCCTGTTGCACAGAGTTCAGTTTGATTATCCGCATGTCACTGGGGAGAACGAAAAATGGCCCAGTGCATAATATTCTGAATGGGGAAGGAAGAAAACCTGCGGGCTGTAGCTCTGATCATCAGAGAAAGGGCGACGGCAACCCCACCCCCTCAAGCCCTACAATCACTTCACAGCATTGGAACCAAGGTTTCCCCAGGTGTTTTGTGAATATGTCCCTTTGTCCAGCTGTGAGGTGCACGGAGGGGGGACACCGGGCCCCGGATCGCCCAGAGTGGTCCCAGCCTCAGTGGGACCCACGGTGCTTTCCAAGCTGCAGCAGACGGAGAGCACTGGCACGGAATTCATGTTCGTGTCCGTCCTACCCTCCTGGTCTGGTAGAGTCTCTCGTTACTCTCGGCTTCCACATACGTAAGAAACAAAGATTTTTCTTTCGACGCTAAAGCTAACTGTGGTTCTGCTTTCCTGCAGAACCACCCCACCCTGGCTCCTGTCCCTGGCTGTCCAAGTGCCTTTCCGTTAGGAAGTCCTTACAAGTTTGAAAAGGGATGCCCTCCCCCGCCCCCCACTTGCGCCGGTAAGCACAGCGTACCACCTCTGTGGGGACCGCGTTTGTGCCATGTCGAATGACCCAACTAGGAGTGTGCGCTCGTTATTATTACAAAAGTATTTTTGAGGCCTTTGAAGATAGATGGCTTTCCGGTTGTGTATCAAGCATAGCTCAAAACACATGTAAACGTGCAGCTCCCACACGCCTTTTCCTCTCCTTTCTCCGTCTCTTGGTGTCTGCAGACGAACGTGGCACATCCAGGTAGCTGCCGATGCCGAGGGCGTCCGGGCCCTCTGGGAGCCGGGCTTTTCTTCCCCCTGCTCCGCCTTAGCTCGTAGACACGGGAGAAAATCTTTGTACCTAAGGGCTTTGTTGGGGTCTTTGAGTGACACATTGGTGACCGGGTCCCGAGCGAAGTCGCATGTGAGCCCTTTGTCACACAAGTGCTAACAAATAGAAAATGAGCCACGACAGTTACAACACGCGAATGGATCGCGACGTGCTTTTCCCTCGGTTTCCCGGACAAAATGAAAACGAAACACCTTGTGCGAAACAACAGGACACTCGTTTACTGGTGGTTTTAATGAGAGAGAAGCGCTTCTGGCAGTCACCACCTTCCAGTGCCTACAGCTCCCGGAAGAAGAGCAGCTTTGTGTGGCGGCCTTGGACGGGACCCCCCCCACCCCTGCGCAGGCCCGGCGGGCGGCACGGCCTGCCCCTCCCCGTCCACACCCCCGGGGACCCGGGGCAGCAGCTGGCCTGGTTCTCCCAGCGCTGGCCTGAGAGAGCGGGTGGGACGGTTAGAGAGACGGATGGCGGGGGGGGGGGGGGGGGGGGGGGACTGACACGTGGTGGACTTTGTCCTGTGATGAGGAGGAGCCATGGAGAATTGGAAAGATGTCACTGCAGAGAGGAGGTCTTCCTCTTGGCCCCCTTTTTTATTTTATTTTTTTTTTAATCTTTGGCAGCATAGAACTGATTGTGATTCTCAGAGGCCTCTCTGACATGTTAAGCTTCCTTTTTCATTCTCCCCTCCCCTGACAGCCACTCCCCCCCCCTCCCCCCGGAATATCTCAAGTGTCCACAGAGTCCCATATATTCCCACGCGAGCAGGGCCTCCTCTTCACCAAGTACAGGCCGACCATGGCGTCAGGGTCTTTCTGGATCACCCTGTACTCAGGTCCCCTTGCCTGCTCTCTGCCAGCGCCACCTGTCCACAGGAGTCTGAAGTCCGCTACCTTCCCTGATGGTTCCTGGCCTGGGGGCTGTCACGGCATGGGGAAGCCACCAAGGTGCCGTTGAGGTTTGGCGCCTGGCTCTCCGTGGGCGCAAGAGCCAGGGGACACACAGTGGGACCGGAACCTTCCAGAATGTCTCCTCAGTCAGGTTTTTGAGGGTGAAGGGGATGCGGAGACAGGAGAAAAAAAGTGCTGAGGGCCGAAGCTGGTGCAGGGTGACAGTGCGTCTGGGTAAGGCAAATGAGAGGCAGTGAGGTGATCTCAGAATGGCGTTGAGGCGGTCAGATTGAGGCCGGCTGGCTCACACGAGGGTCCCGGGCTTGGCTTTTTCCTGCCCGTACCACTGGACGTCGGCTAGTTCTGGATAGAGGGAGGAGTCCAGGAAACAGCTGTCGGCGTAGCTCCTGCAGGGAAGGGAAGGAGGAGAGGGGGTGGTCAGGGAAGCAGCACCTCGCCTCTGCGCCAGGAGGCCTCAGGCGGAACCTCGGGTTTTCCCTCTATGGTGGAAGCTTGTTCAAAAAGGTCGGGTTTCCTAATCATGAAACAGGTGGGATTTCGAACATGGTTTAAACATTTTCCGAATTGATGCTGTTTACTTTTTATTTTTTAAGTTTCTTTTGAGAGCAAAAGAGCAAGACACACACACACACACACACACACACACACACACACACACACACACACACACACACACACACACACACACACACACACACACACGGTGTGTTGAGGGAGGGGCAGAGACAGAGAATCTCAAATCCCATCTTAGGAACCAGGAGATCTTGACCTGAGCTGAAACCGAGCACTGGACACTTAACTGAGCCACCGCCCAGGCGCTCGGAGTCAGTGCTGTTTAAGTAACATGTATCGTTTTCTGATGATCAAAATGTATGTAAAACATATAGGAAACTATATGGAAAACAAAAGAGCTTTTAAAAAGTCACCACGTAGATGGAGAAGTAATTTTTACATATGATGACACAGATGTGTTAAAGCCAGTAATCATTTCTAGGAGAAAAAGCCCCTCTCTAACCCCAAGCTGGCTCCTTCAGGGCAAGATGAAGGTCAAACTTCACGTCCATGAATGTGGCAAGGGGGTGGCATTGCCGGGCAGGCGCCCAGGGGCCGGCTCAGCGACTGGGAGCAGCCCCTGCCGTCCGCCTGTCCCGGCCCAGTGCTGGCTGGCACGGCTCACACCCTGTGCTGTGTCCGAACGGCACAGGGGGGCCTGGGGTCCCCTGGGTGCTCTTTGCTTTTCTCCGCTTCGTGCGTAGTATCCTCTGAGACGGTGGTACTGATTCCTACGGGGTGACACCCAGGGCCCTGAGCCTCCAGCCGCTGACGCGACATTCCCGTGAATGGTGTTGGACTGTGACGCCGGGTTAGTAGGTCTGTGGTTTTACTGCTGGATTTTGAAGGTCGACGCCCCATTTTGGAAACCCCACAAGGATTCTGCAGACATGGCCGAAGCCAATTTCCTCCCCTGCTGCTATCCCCACACCTGGGCTGGGTTATGGGTGGCGATGGGGGAAGGAAAGAGACCCTGATCCAACATGGTGCCGGGAACAGCGCGGTTCCAGAGCAGCCCCCTGAACCGGTCTGTAAGAGTCAGCACTTGAACCCATTTTTCTGTTTGATACGCCGATCTCTCTAGGAACACATGGCTGAAGGCATTGTGGACTTTGTACATGTTTCTCATCGGGCTTTTAAAACAGCCACGAAAGAGGCATCTGGGTGGCTCAGTGGGTTAAGCATTCGACTCTTGATTTCAGCTCACGTCATGATCTCACGATCTCACGGTCTGAGAGATCGAGTCCTGAGGAGGGCTCTGGGCTGACAGTGGGGACCCTGCTTGGGATTCTCTCTCTCTGCGCCTCCCCTGCTCTCTCTCTCTCAAAGCAACCTTTGTAAATTAAAAACCCATGAAAGTTGGAAAACACAAAGCATCTGTGGCTGTTGCCTTTAATGAGGGTCCTGGGCCTGGAAAGCCTGAAATACAGTGAAATAATGCTGCTTTCAGAAGCAAAGTAACATCCACGCCCTGAGGATGCCAGCCACAGAGAGCTGTTAGGTATTTAAGTAGTAAAGGGCTAACTCCCTTGTACCCATCCGGCAACTCTCTCTCCACGCTGACAACACTGACCCTTGCCGTTGTGCCCGAGCGGCTGAGAATGTTTTTCTGGCAAAAGTTGGTTGGATCTACAGGCGGCAGATAGTGTTTTGTGGGGGGACCATCTTCCCTAACTCTCTCTGGGTGGGCAGGTGGGTTAAGTTGAATCCTCCCCACCCCACCCCCCGTCCCTGGTTCAAAGCAGGGTGGAAGCCCAAGCCAGGCCACGCAGCCCTCACGCCCAGAGGATGGGCTTCCTCCTGAGAACGCAGTTCTTAGTGGGAGCAGGAAGGAGAAGTGGACAAGAACGAGGAACCTCCAGCTCCATGGTGCCCGTAAGCAGGAGACCGGCACGAGAATGCCCAACTCGGTCGGTTCTAAAGAACAGTTGGGGCCAAACGTGTTTCTGGAAGCTGGAATGAATTCAGGTTACTGCTCAGCCAAAGGGCCAGAGCAGCTGTAGAGAAGACCCTGAAGATTTTCATTTGCCTCGACGATAAGGAGCCTTCCCCCAGCTTTTCCCTCCTGGCTAGAGTGACCTCCCTGAAGTTTGCACTTCAAAGCACGGGGTTACGGGACAGCATTTCCGGCTCAGAGACACGGGGAAGAAGGCACGTTTCTCCAAGAAGGATTCTGTTTCCTAAATCCTGATCTTTTAAAATACCTGCAAAGCTTCTGGAGATGAATGGGGGGCTTGGGGATGGGTAAGACACGGTGGGGTGGGCTCTGAGCTGCTTCCGGAGCTGCCTTCCTGATCCTGTAGAGACTGGGTTCCTAAGACGGGGGCGCTGGTTTTCAGCTCAAGGTGCGGGGGCTGCAGCTTGACTGAATAAACTCCGTAAGCTTTAAAATTTAAAATGTAAAATTTACTCAGTTGAATTTTGTTTTTTGACAGCTTGGCGGCGGCCGTGGGATCCAAAGACGACTTCAGCCGGCTTCAGGGACAAGAAACAGAGACAATGGCACCTGCGAACCCCGAGTTCTCTCTGTCACCGTCTGAGGGCCCTGGGTAAGAACCTCTCCGTTTCGAGCTCTGCTCTCTAGGCCTTAAGCTCCCCGTCGAATCGGCTGCCCTGTCCAGTGCTAACACTCCGTGTAGACGGACCCGAGGCTTGAGGCGAGAGCTCGGCCCTTGCTTACTCTGCAGGCCCGGCCGCTCAGCCTGAGTTACCAACCCCCCGCTGGGGTGCGCGCCGTCAGGCCGCAGCTGCGTGTTGGGAAGCGCTGGCGGTGCGCGCGCACGGCCTTCTCACGGCCGGTCCGCGGCGTCCGCTCCCGGGTGACTGCGGCTCTGCGCGCGTGCACGCGAGGTCAAGGGGTGGGAAAGCGGGTGTGAGCGGGAAGCGCTGAGCCAGAGCTGCAGCGTGGGCGGGCCCGGGTCCGGCGCCTCCCAGCTGTCCGCGCGCTTGGCCACCGCGCTCGGTGACCGTTAGAAGCTGGTTACGGAACGGGCTGGGCGGACGCTAGTGCAGCCGCCTACCTCCGGAAACTGCACCCGATGAGGCGGACTGTGGGACACCACGAGACCGCCAGCCGGCGGCACAGCCCTCGTCGCTGACAGACCCGACGCTTAGCCAGAGACGGGATCCGCGGCTTCCCAAGAACTGGGTGTGCCACCCTCCGGCGCAACTGCTTTTATTTTAGGTCTACGACCTGGGGGCCCGGAAGCTGTGTACAACCACAAAGGGGAAAATCGCCATAGACCAGCTGGGATTACCAGGGCCTCTGTGAAAGGGTCTGAGGCTGCAGCGAAACCGCAGGACACGTGAATGGAGAAGCTCACCCCCTCCGGAGAAGGGAACTGAAAAACGGGCCGATTTCCTGCAAGGGTCTGATTTCCGGACTGAGAAGGGAGCACCTTCCCGGGATGGCTCCCCGTCCTCCGCCAGGGAACTGACTGCTGGACGGGGCCGCTGCTACAGCACTCGCCGCCATTACGGAGAGACGGCCTTCTCCAAAGCAGAAGTCCCCTGTGCAAGGGCAAGGTGCGCCCGGACGAGCAAGTTTCACACCAGCTCACCGGCCACCCAGAGACGATTCCGTGCAGCAGGCGGCACCAGGTCCTAGGCCAGACGAGTAGGGAAAGGCTGTCCTCCATGAAGAGGACATCTCCCATGGAAGGCACACTGTCCAACAAAACCTGAGTCCGAACCCTAAGTATCCTGTGCTCTTGGGAAGACTAAACATGGGATCCTGAGGATCTCCATGCTCTAAGGGTGACCCTCACCCCCAGACCCCAGTGGTTTTATGGTTAAAAAAAAAAAAAAAGTTACGGTCTCTCATGCACATGGACCAGGAGTATCGAAGACAACCTGGAAGTGCAGTGGTCACTACGAGGGATGGTCCAGTTAAAGAAGTTCACGCATTTAAGAAGTGCACTCGAATGCAAGGGTTCCCAGGTGAAACAAACAGAACGGGTTACCTATTTCAGTCAGCATGCAGAAGCCTCCAGATTCTGACACTGCTTTATTGAAAGATTAACTGCAAAAGGATAATGAAAAGTTGAGGACACAAGAGGTACCTAGAACCTCATCTATATGACTGATGGGATCTGGGACCCTCCTTTATCGTCCTTTACACCCGAGTACTCATGGTATTAATCCTCTGAATGGTCTTTGCACCTGGAAGAGGCTACATGAGCACATGCATACAAGTTTGTCAAAGGAGGGCCCTCCATACGGGCCCCTCGCAGAATTGGCGGGATGCTGAGGAACTCTCCTGCAACGGCTACCAGTTATTCCTGAAACAGCCAAGGGGAAACTATAATTAATGGGACCCCTCGTCAAATCTGATTCACGCCCAAGTTACACTCTGTAATTGAAGCCTCGCTTGTTCCAGAGCCCACAGATGGAAATCCTGGAAAAAGAAGGGTGAGAACCCTAACCAGAGTCGGCTCCCCCAGGTTACTGCAGCCCACTCGAGAGAGGAAGGGAAGATTTCACGTCCCTTCTTTTCCAATTCCAGACCCACAGGTTATTGATCCTTTCCCTCCCAGGGACAGCTGTCCTAGCTCGGGACGTGGCACCCATCCTGTTGGGGACCCCACTGTACGGTCAGGCAGAAATGTGGGTTGAACTCCATTTCCGGCCCCGGGGTGCCAGTGCTTGGGAACGGTCTTTGTTCTGGTCATGTTTGGGAGCGGCTCTAGATCTCGAGAGTCGTACTCTGTACCCTCTCTGAGGACACCTTTTGTGTCCATGGGCTGCTCCATGCTACCAGGAATATTTACTGGTTGAGCTCCAACCTGGCAAGGTAGGATTCAAAGTAGCTCTATGGTGAGAAGTTGGTCAAATGGGAAGGACACAATCACCATCAGAGCCAGATAGCAACTTCTTTGGGGGCCTTCTCCCTGAACCAAAATGAAACTGTGTACCCAGAGGGAAAGGAAAACATTCTGAGGAGTCTGTGGAAGGTTTACTAAAACAAGCCAGAGATAAAGGTCTAAATCTAGAACATATTAATCTTCGGATATCCATCCTAGTTGAAGGTCTCCTTGGTGAAAAGAAGCAAACCAAAGATCATGTAGTTGGATGGCTGGCCTGTGTTGCACCCCAGTTTCTTAAGGAATTAAAAAGAGGGATCCCTGTCTCAGAACAAATCGAGTCTTGATCAGAACACAGATAGCTCGAGTAGCACTGCAAATCCCAGTTACCATTTTTAGCAATTCCCAAACCTCCCCTATTTGTCTCAAAAGGCCTGCAGGGATTTTAAGAGATCGGGAATTAGGAAACAAAGCGCTTCTGGGAACGGTCTACCTGCAAGAACTTCGCTGGTAGGCCCTCTCTTTGAAATGCAAACTTCAGCGAGGTCGTTTTGTAGCAGATGAAAAAAAGAGGGGGGAAGGCTATTTGGAGTTTAGGCCAATCAAAATCTTAAGTATCTTCTCCACAGATGCTTTGGCTGTCTGAGTAGGTAACCTGAAATTATTCCGACTTCCAGAAACAGTTTAGCTCCAACTGTTCTTTTGTAAATGAGTCAGCTTTGCATGATCATACTGGCCTCATGGCTAAAACTGAAAACGAGAGCTACTGGGATCTCTATCCATCTGTGTGTCTATGGATGTATGTTGTAAATGGGGGGCATTTTTCTAGCTCTGGATGGTATGACAAAATTAACTTGTAAAAGAGTTTTAATTAATTGGCTTAAAAAGCACTTATTAAGTGAAATATTCTAAAACTGCCACACATAGAGAAACAGAACACATATTTTTGAAGTTCCTGTGATCTGGGATAAATCCTCAGTAAATCAAGGCTCAGATTTGTAGGTTTAATTAAAATAGGAATGTCTTCAGAGTCATCAGCATTAAATATAATGTAGACATGCAACTTTTATTCTACCCGTGTTTACTAGTTATTTAAATTCAGCTTATCTCTGTTACAAAATTTGTTAGCAAGGAAGGTTAACTTAAGATGTTGGCCAGCCGTTTAAGGTCTTGAGAAATTTTCATGACTAACATAATCGTCAAGAGCAAGTGAACAGGTATGTATTGGTCACAATCTATGTTTTTCACTGGGTAGAAGCTTTTTTTGGTCAACAAACTGCCAGTTTTGTAGCAAAACAATTACTTGCAGCCATCAACCCTTTTTGCCCCCCCTCCTACCCCCCCACCCTGTTTTGCACAGTGACCTTGGAAGTCACTTTCCTGATGGTCTGGGAGCACCAGAGCCCTTCCCCCGCCTCGAAGGCCGTGTCGCCCTATCGTCCTCAACCTCCAGGACTAGGAGGAAGGACAAACGGCATCACTCAAACCCCATTAGGACAATTCTGTGCGACTTGGGAATTTCCCTAGACCGAGGTGTGGTCACGGGTCCTTTCGGATCTGAAGTCCTTACCTGCTGAACAGGTTCCTCCCTACAAACTAGTGACCGGCCGATCCAGGCACCTGCCTCCTGCCCAGTACCCTGACCCCCGCAATGCCCAGCAAGGCTCAGGAAATACTGCTACTTACTCTCTCTTCTCAGAAACGCCTCTCACAAGTTCGAGGAGCTTATGCTGAACAGGAATACAACCTGACATCTGATACCTGCACTATGTCAAGTCAGGGACTCCCTCTTCGCTGGTCTGAAGGACCCTTCCTAGGACTGCTTAGCAATTCCTGCGTGGCTAAACTTGAAGGCATGTGACTCTCACATTCATCTGTCCCCCCTTCAAGGAGTGAAAAGGGCAGCGAGGTCCCTGGTGCCGCCAGAAGCAGAGGGAATCCCATGGGGCCTGCTACCCCGAGAAGTCGGCCGGGCGTGCAGAACTCCTGACTTCCACCACTGCCCTCCTTTACTCTGAAAATCAGCATGGGCAACAATTAGCCAGACTCTTCCACTTCTGTGTTTTCTCTCGTTTGTTCTTTTCTGTTCCTCCTTAACTTGGAAATAGAATATCCTCCTCCAGATCTTCCAGGCAGTTGCCAAGGGAGACCACCTTTCAGACTGCTGGGTTCGCCATCTGAAACTCCACTCTGTCCATGACATTTGAGACCCTGTGGTCTTTCCCGTAACCAGGTTTTCTTCTATCTGTAATGCCAGCACAGGCGACCTCTGAATTCCCTTTGATGTCACCTTACACAGTTAAACTTATGCTCCCAGGCTTCCCAGTGTCGTTTTTACCTTTCTCCAAAGATACCTAAACTCAACCAATTAAATACAGATACCTATGCAAACTATAGTACACTGGTGTCCCCACATTCTTAAATCTTTTGTGTGATTTTAGAGACAGAATCCAGAGCAGGCTCTGTGCTGAGCGTGGGGCAAGCAAATGCCAGTCTAACACCTGTACCCTGGACAAAGTCTCCTTGCCCTGACCCTCCACTTTGACCCAATATAAGAAGTTGCTCGTGTGGCCTTGAGCTTGCTCCTATTCCTGAAGCGGCTCTCACCTTGACGAAAGGGGTCCATTCATGGCATGGTGAAGAAGAACACCATGGGTCATCAAAAGGTGAAGTCCATGCAAAAAACACTTGGCAATACAATGGGTGAACGTTGCCCCAAATGGGGGCTTGGCCACAAAGAGCAACTGCAGAACCAAATTAAAATGGAGTCACTTATGGTCAAGGACAAAATAGAGACAGTCAATGCAGGCTCACAGAAGAAACTTAACCTATCCTTACAAAAATTACAGCTATTCCCAGAATCAGTAGAAGACACCATCCAGTCTCTCCATTCTCTTCAGGACCTTTCTGAACTTCATTCATCCCTACAGAGATGCATAGTTTGGTTTTTGACATTGCTGCAAATTCAGATGAGGCCCAGGAAATCCAGTTTCTGGTTCCCTCCTGTGGGACAAGACACCAGAGGATGGTCTTCCTCAGGTCCAAGGGACGTGTGCTCCATCTAACCACATCTTTGCTCAAGGAAGGGAAAAATGGGGAAACAGTGCGCAAACGACATAGCTGATCAGCCATGCTTTCTGCGAAAGATCGTGAGCAAGAGTGGGGAATGTGAAGGGACTGCTCTCTAAAATGGATAAGGAATGGAGACTCTCACGCATGTGCCCTCAGCAGAATGGAACTTAAGAACAGAGAGACTGATTTTCCATAAATGCTTGACTGACAGAATACTGAGACTTAGGCCGAGGCAGTGAACGCCTGTCAAGGATCTCTTCCCATCCTCCATCGAAAGAGTTTGCTTAGATTCTGGCCAGACTCCTGCCTCTTCGCACCTTTACAAATAAAGCCCAGCCCAAGCCCTCAACGGATTCCCCTGTAGCTTCTATGGCATGTGTTTCCCAAGGTGCAATTCTGCCGTTCCCAAATAAACTCAATTTCTGATAATCTGAGCTTCCCTCAGCTTACCTCCTTATTGAGGTTGTTAGCCATTATTGGGTACATTCCAGTGAGACAAGCTCATCCATTTAAGGGCACCTGACAGCATGTTTGCCAAATGCAGCAGAGTGAGTTACACTAGCACACAGAAGACTCCAAAACAGTTTCATTAAAAGAAGCACTGCGAAAGGATAGTGAAAAAGACGCAAGAGGTACCTAAAACCAGAGACCCTAAGGTTGACATGACTGCCTGCTTCCCTCCGTCGTCCTGTACCTTGGAGGGCTCCTGGTCTGCTACTGAACTGCCTTCTGCTCGGACGGGACTACACGACCGTGAACAAAAGTCTGCCCAGTTACTGGCCTTGAACGTGGGCCTCCATGTGAGCCCTTCTCAGAGCTGATGGGAAGCTGCTACCCCTTACTCTATTAAACAGCCAACAGGAAACTAAAATTGAAATTTCTGGAAAGGCTTGCCCAGTTCTGGTAGCTTCCAGGGCTATACGCTCCACTTGCTTAGGACTTGCTTCAAGGGAGGTCCCGGCAGAAGCGAGCAAAGGGTGCAGTTCTCACCAGAGGCAGCTTTCCGTGATCTGCTGTGCCCATTTGAGAGACGAAGGTAAAACTGCACATTCCCTTCCTTTCCGTTTCCAGACCCATTACCCACCCCCCCACCCCCCCCGGGGACAGCTGTTTTCCTGTTGGCCACCTTTGGGAATGGCTCTGCATCTCGGGATGGTAGTGGGCTTCGCACCCTGAGGATGCCTTTTGCGTGCATGGGGTCAGGACTGCACGTCTGACTGTCCCAGCTGAAACTGCACAGGACCTATGAATGGATTTTTAAAATAGCTCTATGGTCAGACGTTGCTTAAATTGAAAGCTGTCATTCAGGGCCTGACAGGAACTTTCTTGGAGACCCTCCCCCTCCTAGACTAAATGAAGCTATGCACCCAGAGGGAAAGAAAACCATGGAAAAGACCAACAGCTCTAAATTAGATTTCCATCTTAGATCAAGATCTTCTCCTAGAGACAGAGAAGCAGGCTGAAAGCGACCCAGTGGGGACAGCACGGGGGTGAGCCTGTGATCTCACTCAGGCTGCAGCCCAATTCTGAGAAGTTAAAAACGACTGTTGTAGTGGTCTTACCAATCAAGTCTTCACAAGAGCAGAAATGTAGCAATTCAAATGGAAGCAATTCAAAGCCCCCCTGTCATTTTTTTAACAATCCCCACACCTCCCCGACCCACCTGAAGAGGCTTGTAGGTACTGTAAAATTCTGGCCTTAGGGTAACAATATTACTTCTTAAATGAACTTGGGTTCTTCCTCTCTGTGCCATCGAGATGTAAGTGTTCTATTTGTTCCTCTCTAGGAATCAAGGTGGTTCTTATCAGAGGGGAAAAAAGGCGGGAGACGGTGTTCTTCAGAAACTAGGGAAATGAAAGCTCTGGTCTTCACCAGTATCGGTGAAAAGTTTGTCACCTTAACTTACTCTTTTATCAGAAGGATGATGTGGATCCAATTCTCTTATAAATGGGTGAGTTTTATAGTATTTCACCTGTCTCATGGCTAAAATTTTAAACAAAAGCTTTAAGATCTTGGTATCTGTTTCTATGATTTTATAAGTGTCTGTACGCACACCCTACGTGTGTATCTTCTCTGCCCCTGGATGACAGTGCCAAAATTAATTTGCCAAGGGCTCTGTTTATTTGGCTTAAAGACAGACAAGGGCTATACAGATTATGTATACTCTAAGAATAATAAAAACTAACCCAAATGTTTTTCAGGTTCGTGTGGTTTAGGGTAATCTTCAGTACATGAAAGCTAGTTTAATTTGGTTAGTTTCATTAAAATGCATGTCTTTAGAATTGCCAGCATGAAACAGAAGGATTCTTTTCTTCCTAGGTTAACTAAAAGTCAAATAAGCTCATGTTCTCTGTTACGGAATTTGTCACCAAAAAGACAATTTAAGAGGACAGTCAGCTGTTTAATGCTCATGAGACTTTGAGTAAAAATTAAGAACAAGAAAATTAGAAGTACGATAAAAGTTTATAAATCAACTTTTCAACAATAGTTATGCTTATGCTGAGTCTACTTAAAAAATAGTTTCCAGGGGTGCCTGGGCAGCTCAGTCGGTTGAGCATGTGACATTTGATTTTGGCTCAGGTCGTGATCTCACGGTCGTGATCTCACTGTCGTGAGATGGAGCCCCGTGCTGGGCACAGATCCTGTGTGAGAGTCTCTGTTTTCCCCCAGTCCCTCTCCCCTGCACTCTATTTCTCTAAAGAAAAAAAAAAGTTTGCAAAATTTTCAGTCACTTGAAACCTGAAAGTTACAGTGAGCTAAGTTAAAGGATGGACTTCCATTGACTAATTTCCAAATAAAATACTAAAATGTTAATAATTACTGAACACAGATTTATCAACTTTTCACTTCCTTTTACAAAGATATTTGGGCCTATGGGCCTATTCTAACCCTCGGAGGGTTAAGAATTGTCCTCAATATATGTAATGAAAATTACTTATAAATAAGAAAAAGAAACAAGTGTGGATAAAAAGTAGTCGGGTAAAATGATTGGTTGTTCTTAGCCAACTTGACCACATACCAAATTCCCTTCCCAAGATTCTTTTTCTACAAACCACCTACCAATTTTTTGTTTCATGGAACAAAATCTGAGTGGATCTGAAAATTGGTAGGTGGTTTGTGGGAAGGGGATTTGATACATGGTCAGGTTGGCTAAGATGGGAATGGATTTAAGTTTTTTAATAAGCTTTAAAAATTTTTCTTATTTAATGTTTATTTTTGAGAGAGAGAAAGAGTGTGAACAGGGGACCAAAGCAGGCTCCAGGCTCTGAGCTGTCAGTACAGAGCCTGATGCGGGGCTCGAACCCACGAACTGTGAGATCATGACCTGAGCTGAAGTCAGATGCTTAACCGACCGAGCCACCCCAATGAGTTTTAGTATCAAAAGCACCCTGGTGCAAAAAGTAGAATTTGGATTTCGGTTAAAAGGACTGGAAGATTCTTTTAAGTAATCTGCCTATGCAGCAAAGATTGTGTGTCGTAGCAAAAGAATTTCCTGTGTGCTTCATGTGGTGTTTATGAAGTCTTCGATCACATAAGCAAACCCAGTCTTCTCAATATTAAAAGAGCTAAGTTTTGTTCACAACTAGGACGCTTTCTCTGTTGGCCTTTAACATCCTGTCACTGTGGTTAGATAGATAATGAAGTATTATTTCATAACGACCTGGGATCCTTTTTAGTCCTGTGTTCAAACCTGTTGATGTTTCAACAATTTCTCGTAACCAGATTCTCAAGGGGGTCTTCCTGACCTTAAGGTAACTTTGGGATTTCCCTAGAGTGTCCCTGGGAACACTCTCTCTCACCTTAGACAAGATGGTATACTAATTAGGTTTATTTGCCTCCATGGGAAGCATTGTCAAATAAGTGATAAAAACCTTCTTAGATTATTAGTATGGGTCACGTTATTAGTACAAATGGTCTTGAAACTGTATGAAGTTTCTGGAAATCTGATACGTCCTGGTGTGTTATTCATATACCCAGTTATTATCTGTACATTTTGTGTATCACAGACGTAGCCAAATGTCCTCCTCATCAATTCCCTTATAGTGAACTGCAATCAGATCTTTAGCGTTTTGTCGTTTGCAGACACTTGACTGTTTTACTCTGATGAATTTGCAAAACTGAGACTCAGGGAAAGGACCCTCCCAAGAGCTCTGGACCACTGACCCTGCAGCCAAGTTAGAAGGTGTTGGACCCGGGGTGCCTATTTTACAACTCCGGAAGGCTCTGTCTGACTTTGGGTCTGGTGCAAAAGCTGGGGAACTCAAACTCAAGTGGGGTAAGAAAGTTTCTTTCCATTCCTCGTTCCCTCTCTGACCATCCTCTCTCTAATACTTATGCCATGAGAGGTCTTCATGATTCTTTTGTCCACCATTTTCCTTGCCGCGGCCTGTAAACGTAATGCCATTGTTCACAGAGCTCACGCCACTGCAGACGGAAGGTGATCTAACCCCCAAAAGACTGGATTTCCCACAGTGCTTGTGATCCCATAGTTCTGCCCCTCACAACTTCTGCCCGATTCCCAGTGCTCAGTTTCTCTGGGCTGGACCCAGTCCCTTCTCTACCGTGTCCCCATCCCTGGTTAAGAAGCCCGGACCCAGGCTCTATTCAAAGAAAGGGACCCAAGGGAAGGGTAACCAAATAAAACCGCCTGTGGGGTGTACAGACACCCCAGTTTTACTGGCCTCCACGGTGCTGCTCTGTGGAGTCCTAAGCCTTAGACTTAAACAGGAATTACTATGAAGGATTCAAAGTTGGCTTCCCCTGACAGATCCAACCCCCCGGGACAGGAGTAAGTGCAAACAAGGCTACAACGAGGAACCTGTCCTGCACTCCTGAGGAGGCTGCAGAATCCGCTGCTAAGGCAATAGCTGCCTAACAAGACTTCCTAGGCACTCTGCCAAAGTTGTTCTTGATGGTAAGATAGCCCCTGATGAGTATTCCGCTGGGCAAGGTGATGGGGTGCTGTGGCCCCCACCACTTGCTGCACTTGGATAGACCTTTCTGGGGGAGTGGACACTCAGCTACACGTGATCACTAGATAAGCCAGCTAGCTGACTTAAGAAAGTGACTCCTTCAGAGGGGTCTTTGGGGACCGTGGCTCCCAAGTGCATTCTAGCGGCACCTGGCGGGGCTCAGTTGGTTAAGTGTCCAACTTCAGCTCAGGTCATTATCTCACAGTTTGTGAGTTCGAGCCCTGTGTCGGGCTCTGTTCCAACAGCCTGGAGCCTGCTTTGGATTCTGTGTCTCCCTCTCTGCCCCTTCCCCACTCATGTGCTCTCTTTAAAAAATAAACAGTAAAAACCTGCACTCTAGACAGTGGGCATGATCCTGCTATACTGACAGTTGTCTCGCTGACTTTGTTCTCTGAAAAGCTTTCAATACATGTTCGCAGCCATTAACCGCCCAGCAAATGATCTCCTGAAGAACAGAACTTCAGAAAAGGAACAGAATGACCAACGGAAAGAACGAACGTGACGTCATGACCTGTAAATACCACACACACATTCACCACGCGAACTCTGGAGCCTTAGTGGGTTGTGATCCCCTCTCTCAGGCTGAGAGTTGGATCAAAAGGAGAGAAATGTTCAAGAGAGTCCCCAAATGTTAGTCACTCACCCTAAGCCCCACGTCACCAAACAGACCTCTCTGTTTCAGCTCGCCCTGAAATGGAGTCTTAAACCAGGCACTCAGGAATCCCCTGACCAGTTAGGGCGTCTGACAGACCCTTGCCACCCCTCACGGGGAGTGACTTGACAATAACCAACTGATTTTTGCCTCCCGTAGCTTCCTTGTTCCCTCTTCCTCCTGGCTATTCAAGTCTCATTTCCTATAGCTCCTCCGCGCTCCTTCCTTCTGCGAGATGAGTTACTGCTTCCTTCATAAATGGTGAATAAAACCAATCGAGTCTTTCAGATCGCCTCGGATGAATTTTGTTTAACATCATCTTCCACTCACAGGCTCAGCCCGTGTTCTCCTCACCCCCATCTGCCAACTCCACACTGTCCCGTGATCTCGTCCACCCTACTTCTGAGCTGGAAGTCTGGCTCATTTTCTATAGCAAAATGAGGCTCTTGGGTGTTTACCAAACATCTGTGTGCTTGCTCCTCTGCAGGCGCCGCACCCTGCCTCTGTCCAGGCCCAAGTTCAAGAGGTAGTGCCCTGAAACCAGATCATCCCCTCAGAATACTGAATACCTACGCCCTGCACTTCCTCACTCTCACAGCATGGCTCCTGATAAATGGTTCAAGGTATGGATTTGAACTTGAACTCTTGGAACTCTGGTCTCCAGCATGGTTCCTGGAACACAGAATTTTTTGGTTGGATAAGTTTACAACATTTTGTCCACTTCTGAATAGTGTCCTTATCTTTTTAGTTGACCCCTGAATGGCTATTTACATTTCACCGTCTTATCCACGAGATAGATTTTGGTCCCTGGGAGCCAGAGGAGGTGTCACTGGTTTGATATCCCCTACAGTGCTTCGCAAATTTGCATGTGCATTTGATTCACCCAGGGATCTCATTCAAATGCAGATTCAAATTCAGTAGGCCCAGGAGTCCAGATTTCCAATGAGCTCCCAAGTAGAGAGGATGGTGATGCCCATTTATGGACCACAGTTTGGAAAGCAGGACATCTGGCAGAGTATCTGTCCCTCAGGAATGCTGGATAAAAGCAGGGGCGACCTTCAGGTGACTGGATCAACCCAGTCTGTTTGAGTTGCTTTGCGGTGTAAACTGTAGGATGCTCTTCTTTTCAGGGACATTGATCCCTACACCAGTAAAGGCTTCTGCCAGTATCTGTACGGAGTCTGGGAATACCTAACATCCGATATAAAAACATACAAACATAGAGTTCCACACGTATCTAGAAAGACGGCATAAAAATAACGGCTTCCACATCATTCAGAAGTTGCTTCTGGAAATGATGGTGTGGACCACGGCAACACATGCAGCGGCCCTGAGCCCACAAACTCATGAACAGTGAAGGGGGGCAGGCTGGGAACCCCGAACATGCCCTTACAGTACCTCTATTCATCAGTGCTTTGGTGAGTTGGAGACTCAGACCCATCCATAATGGGCGAGTTTTCTGTTGCTTCTCTGAACAAAGGCAGGCAGAAGAAGGAAGAGAAGAGAGGTCATGTTAAAGAGAGGAACTGACACAGACATGATTAGTAGCTTATTAATACAGTGGAACGATCAGTTGACTATACACCCAAGCGTTAGTGACAGACCCTGTAAGTCATACAGAACTTTCAAGCCCTAGGACGGATTCCAAGACCCCTTTAGTGTATTTCCCTATTTCTCTCTCTTTTTTTTTTTTTTATCACATCAGTTACTGGTTGTTTATGACCATCCACCTCCTCTATCTGATAAAAGTATACTTCAAGGACCCAAATATCTGTTCCCAATTTGCCCAGACTCCTCACTTGCTCCAAATTAGTAAGTCATGCATGGGCCTGAGAATCTGCATTTGTAACAAGATCCCAGAGCACCAGACACGCATGCTGCCGGCACTCAGAACCACTGGCCAGTGGAAAAAGACAAGACTCTGGAGGTCAGAGGACGCAGCCTCATTCAGCTGGGGGACCCTGGGCGGGGCACTTAGTTTCTCTGAGCCTCATCTATAACCACTGGAAGATCCGGATCTTTCCCTTGCAGGGTTGCAGTGAGGAAGATACAAAACTTATTTATGTTAGAAAGAGCTCCCTCTGAGTGCCCCGCAAGCACTCAGCTCCCCTTCTCTTCCGTCAAATACTAAAGCCCCACAAACCTGGGTTAAAATGTCGCCAGATTACTTTACAGGGACAAAAATGTCTGCCAGGCACGGGAGCCCAAAATGCAGTCAGTGGAGCCAATTTCTGATCATTCAACTCACAGACAGCTGTCAACTTTTTCCAGGCTTCCCCACAGAAGCTCCAGCAAACCAGAAACTGAATAGAGCCGGAACAAGGGATCCCTCACGCCTTGACCCAGCAGGCGCGACAGAACGTAACCCCCAGTTAGAGGGGACACTTCAGGAGCAACAGGAGAGGCAGGAGTTGTGAGGAAAGTGGTTTACGTGTACCTGCTGGACCGCAGGGGTCAGAACATCTAACAGTCCACGAGACCACATGCTCTATGCCTACATCTGAAGCTGTAAAGGGAAGGGCATGTTGGTTCCACTCCTCTGCTGTGGGTCACCTCTGACAGCCCTCACGGGACCTGCCCCTGATCCCCTGGGTTTGTTGGTTAAGAACTGGCAGCTGGGGCCGCGACAGCGATGCGCTCAGAGCCTCCTGCCCTCTTCCTCCAGACACATCCCGATTCCAGGACAGGGAGGAAGGGGGGAGGGGATACTGAGAAGCAAGTGAAGCTCAAATCCCCTCTCCCCTTCCTGCGCCGACCCCTGAAGTCCGCCTGATAGAATCTGAATGCAAATCAAATGCCGCCTGGAATTCTGCCCAAAATCCAGTTTGACTTCAGGCACCTACCTTCCCCACGTCCCTGAGGCCACAGCCGGGGTGGAAAGAGAGCCCAGAGAACTGCCCTGTCTAAAGGGACAGGGATGGAAAGGAGCCAGAGAGTAGGTAAGAGCGTTCATGCAGCTTCTACAGGAAGAAAGGGGTTTCCCAGGAACAGACGCTCATGTTTTCGGTGGTAAACCCTTCTGTCAACTAGGATCTGGTATTTATGACATTCTTCCTAACTGGTGAGGAAAGCCGACCGTTCTAGAGCCTGGAAGAAGGGGGCAGAAGGTCTGAACAGGGGACTCACCCAGTCTGCCAGGTTAGGATGTGGTGGGGACTGCTTGGGGGCGTCGCTCCAATTTCACTCGACGGTGTTGAGCTTCTCTGGCTTTGAGGTAAGGCAGCTGTGGAGAGGGGACAGGGGTCGGTGGAGGGGTAAGACCCATGAAGGAGCTTCTCTCCAGAGATGCCGGAGGGGAGCCCGGGGCAGGGTCACGGTGGGGGACATCCCCACCTCCTCACCCCGACTTTTGGCCGATTCTGTTTTCTCCAAAGTATCTTTTTCACTAGTAAACTTCAGAAACAGCTGCTTAGAATTTCTCATCTAAAATATGTCCCCAAGGAGTTGCCTAATCACTAGGCAAGTGCTACAGTTTTGATAGAAGGGAAACAGTCATGTTCCCAGGAGACCATTGCCGCCGCTGCCAACAGTGAGAGAGGCTCAGGGGCTTTCAGTGATGCGAGCAGTGCATTCATTCGTTCTTTCTCGAAATCCTCCTGGGAAGTCCCGGCCAAGTGTCACGGGGCTTATTGTATAGATAGAGGAGGAACATGGAGAAGGCTCTAGGACCTTCAGAGTCCATGGTTTCTTTCGTGACTGCCTGAATCACTTGTGTTCTCCTCTCTGGAATATGTCATTTGGGGACACAGGGGACAGAAGGCGGGAGCCCTGAGGCCTGGAGCCTCCTCGTTGTCCGATTCACTGGAAGGCCCAAGAATCCCCCTCCCCTTCCCAAAGGTGAACCCCATTTTCTGTCCGTCCTTCCCTCTGGTCCTTACCTTTACTTCACTCTTTCCCATCACAAGTCAGGTCCTGACTTGGAGTCCCTTCTGTGTGATCACTCTCATTCTATTCTTCTATTTTTAAAAATCATTTTATGATGTCTCACCTTCCTCCCCTTTCTTTCCCTAGGGTCAGTCTGAGCAGGACCTCGGGCGCACGGCCCCCCTCTGTGCCTGCTGAGAGCCCTGCGGGTCACTGCTGAGCACTGGGGGTGGCTGTCACCGCTGCTCTTCCCCACAGAGGAACCGGGAAGGGAAAGTAGCCTTTGCTTTTTTACATTCTGGCACCGCTCCGTGCTCTTAGTACAAGAAGAAGAGGGAGCTCTTAAGTAGGTTACGAAAGCTTTGAGATGCAGTACTGTGGTATTGAAAGCTTTTTATAAAAATTCTTATGGTCACCTCCTAACACCCCTGAGAGGGGGCCGCAAGAGCAGCTCCCCCTCCCCCCACCACCAGTCAGTCACCAGGAGGAGTGGCCAAGTCCCCCAGGGCTCCAGGACCCAAGGCCATGGTTGCAATAAGCGTCCCTCTGGAAGGGGTCACTCGGGTCTGTAACTTACTAGGGTCTCTTCACCAGGGGAAAGGTGCACTTTAGACTGGAACAAACCCTGAGTCACGTGTGCACGGAGCTTCTCTGATGTCTGTCCTTACAAGTGGCGGGAGAGAATGTCTGCGTCCCTACCTAGGATGCTGAAGTGGGGGGCACGTCCTGGCCCGCGCGCTGGGGAAGGTCGGAGGTGCTACCCCACTGGCTTTGCGATCTCTGTCACGGGCAAAGCCTGGGCTGGAACGGGAGGGCGTGAAGGAGAGGACCGGAAGGCCCCCAGTCTCACCCTCTGACAGCCAGGTTTCTAGAATTAACCTCAGAAAGGCCGGAGGCCCTGGAAACGCGCCGCCCCCCCCCCCCGTGCCCCCCTCACCTGACGTGGCCTTGCACATCTGGGGCATCCTGGTGACCCTGCTGTGCGCCACGAAGGTGCTCTGGGAGGAGGTGCTGTACTGGGAGCCGCTGTCCGAGGAGGTGGAGCTGGTGTGCGACAGGCGGCTGTGCTCCTTGTGCGAGGCCGTGGAGCGCTGGTACCACTGGCGCAGCTCGTCCGAGACGGCGGCGCGGCCCGCGCCCTTGTCGGGGGCGCCCTCGCGGCCCAGCGACGGAGTCCGCAGGATCTGCGAGCGCGACGGCGTCAGGCGGCCCGCGTCGCCCTCGTCGCCGCCGCGCCAGCTCTCCCTGAAGAGGCCGCCCGCCGTGTACGAGTTGGACGTCTTGAACTGCGCCTTGACGCTGTAGTGGCCCTCCTGGTCGCTCTCCAGGCTGCGCACCACCACCGGCGTGGCGCCGCCCTCCACGTACAGCGGGTACTCCTTGATGCGGTACTGCGAGCTGGGCTGGCTCTGGCTGTGCAGGTAGACGCCGTGCGCGCCGCCGCCGCGCGCCGCCAGGTTGGGCATGCTGCCCGAGTTCGCGGCCCCCAGCGCGCCCGCCGCCCGCTGCCGCTGCCGCTGCCGCGCGCGCGCCTTCGACGGCGAGTCCTCGGCCAGCGTGGAGTAGTTGGCGTTCATCTGCGCCGGGTAGTAGTGCTCCGAGCTCGAGTGGCTGGTGCAGGACGAGCAGTCGTCCATGGGGTCGGAGCCGTTGCTGCTACGAGTCCGCGGGGTGTAGAAGTCGGGGCTCCCCGTGTCGTTCTCCGAGCCCAGGAGCTTGCCCTGGGACTCCAAGCTGGAGCTCCGGTGCCTAAAGTGCAGGGCGAGGCTGTGCAGCCGCGTGGGGCTGAGGTCCACCGACCTGCGGGGAGACGGCGGGTGGGTGTGTGGGAAGCCCGGGGTGGGGCGCGCCTGGGGGGACGGGGCGGGCGCAGGCTCTGCGATCGATCGTGGGACCCAGGCAAGGGGAGAACCCGCCGCCCGGAGCCGCCAGCGAACCGCATCTACAAGAGCTGGGTAGGCGCAGGGCTGCCGGGTGACTGCAAGCTGCGGGAGGGACCGCGGATGTCTGGACTGGACGCTCCATCATGCGAGGGGGCGGGACAGAGGGCGGCGCGCACAGAAAGGTGGCCTCTGAAAACATACGCTAAGAGCCTGGCTTTTAACCATAGAATAAGATTCTATAGATGCTAAGAGAACCAAGAAAATCTCTCCTCTAGTATTACGTGAAATCAGAGGAAATGCCCATTCTTTGCGGATCTTTGTGGTGCACTGCACAGGTTCCAACCGAATACTGTTCGGAAACGCACATCAACAGATTTCCATTCGCTTCCAGTCCGCGCAGGCTGTACAACGGAAGGCTGCTGGGACGGCACCGCTGAAGACTGATGCGAACGCTTACTCACCAGGCCCCCACTCTGTCTGTGATCCACTCTGCCTCTGAGTCCACACTCTCAACACCCATCCATGGCACAGGGGTGGACAATGCTACGACACATGTGACATCCAGGGTGGCCAAGTACCGGAAGAGGGAAGCGCCCGTTCTGTCACTCAGGGTAGAATGTGCAGTCCCCACCCATGGCTCTCCCGGGCTTAGTCCTCACTTTCCTCTCTGGCCCCACCCTCTCCGCCACCTGCTCTCGCCACACTAGCCCCCAGGGAACATGCTAAGTGCAGGCCTGCCCCTGGGACTTTGACGTCGCTGTTCCCAGACACAGCCTCAGAACCTGCTAAGCCATCCATTCAGGTCTCTACTCTGACGTCACCTTATTAGAGAGAACTTTCCTGATGCTTCACTTAACAGATAGTCTTTCCTTTCACTATGTAGCCCCCCGTCTGGTTCATTTTTCTTCTAAGTGCCTATCACCACGTGACATACATTTTTCTTTCTTGCCACTCTCCCCTACAAAGACGTCAGTCCACCGAGAGCTGGGGTGTGGTCTGTTTTGTCCACTGCTCTACCCCCTGCGGTGGCACCTGGTGCATACAGGCACGCGGTAACTATCTGTGACTTGGAAGAATCAATCAGACACTCTCGCGCCTGGAGAGCTCAAACTTATCCAATACAAATCCATCCTTTGGGGCACTGTCCCTATGCAATCAGGTTTTGATCAAATGAAATGATGGCTTTGGTTTTGCCTCGTTTCAGAAAATGAAGGTGTGAGTCACTGCTTCACTTTTGCCAGTTCCTTTTGCTCTCGAGCGAATTTACACCCTGGGGCATTAAAAAGTCAAGGATAAACTGCGGCCTCCGCAGGAAGACACAGGAAGACTACAGAATAAAGATCACCCCCCATCAGGGCGAGGTGATGCTCTTTCCAGCATGATCCCTGCTCATCTGGCCAGCCCTTCCTGCCTCCATTTGGATTAGGAAAGCTTCCTCCATGGGGTGTCTGGCTGGCGCAGTAGGTAGAGCATGTGGCTCTCAATCTTGGGGGCCGGAGTTCGAGCCCCACGTTGGGTGTTGAGATTGCTTAAATGAACTTAAAAAGAATTTAAAAATTGGAAACTCTCTGCATGCCCACTGTTTCCAGAAGCCTGGGGATTCTCCAGGTGACTCCTGCTGCCCAGTGGACAAGACACTGGGATACGAATGCATCTTAGAGCTGACGTGGGCTCACCACTGCCGGCCTGGAGTTTTCACCCCGCTTCACAGGAGCGAGAACCTACCTCCCTGGCTCAGGCCTGACCCTAGTTCACTGGTTCTGTGGGCCGGTCTGGGGCTGGCAATGCCCAGGATTAACCAAGGGAGGTCTGTGGCCCAAAGGCCTGGGATACTTACCTCGTGGAATGAACATAGTGGGGACTCCGGACCCGCAGGTCTGGGGTGGACGGCATGCTGGACTGTGAGTTCCAGTGAGGGAGGCTGCGGACGGGGCTGTTCTGCAGGGAGCCGCTGCCGCCGCCGGCTTCCGCGCAGCTCCCCGTGCTGGGGAACCGCTTGTGACTGCTGCAAACCAGAGACCGGGCTGGTCACGGCCACACACAACCACACCTCGTCCCGGGGAGCAGGAGAGTGCGCCTGGGACGCCCCACCCCACCCCTCAGATTCCTATTTGGCCTCTCAGCCTTTGCCCCAGGAGTGGGTGGGGGTCTTCGGCCTGGACCCTCACCACAGAGTGAAACCAAGACCCTGGTGGGGGCGCCTGGCCGGCTCAGGCAGGAGAGCATGCGACTCTTGAGCTCAGGGTTGTGAGTTCAAACCCCCCTGGTGGGTGTAGATTACTTAATAAATAAAATCTTAAAAAACAAAACCAAACCAAACCCTCATCAGCCCTGTGCATAACAGGGAGCGGACTGTTCCGTGAAGTCCCTGCCCTCAACCACCGTTTCTGTTTTCCAGCAGACAAATATTTACCTGTCTGGGCAGCCACTGGGAGCTTTAAAGGGTGTAATTAAAGGAAATGAGAAAAACAGAGAAACAGACCAAAATGCCTTCCAAAAATCTCTCTGCAGTATCAGCAGAGTAAGGAGCTGATAATGCACGCAGCTAAGATTACAGCTGTCGGGCCCCGGAATTTTGCCGGACGATGGTGTAGGGTCCTGACCTGCTTTGGAATTCCTACGACTAGACTCTCTCTTGCCTTTTCAGAGCACTGCTGCCTAAGGCTTCCTCATTCATTTCACAATATCAAGACCATCTGCCCAGACACTGTGAGCCCCAAGCCCCCATTCCCTTTGGCATGACCGAGCTGCACCTTGACAGGGTCAGCAGCAGAGGGCGCTGTGAGCGCAGCACTGTCATAAGGCCACCCCAGGAGGGAGAAGGAAGCTGGTGGAGATTCTGCAATTTGTGGGTGCTATTTGGGACAGCCCTCTGTTTTTCCCTGCGACCTCATGTGATCTCCCCGACCCAGCTCACCTGGAATGGCCGTGGGAGGAACGTTTCTTGACCTTCTCGTAAGGCTCATCTAAGGAGGACTCGCTCCACATTTTGGGCTTTATGGGGGACTTGTCGTAGTCACTGCCGTGATAGTGCATCTGCCGGAGTCCCTCCAGGGACTGGGGAGGAGGGGGCCTGTTGTGTGACGGTGGTCGAGGAGGGAGTCCCTTGTGAGGAGACTGTAAGGGGGACAGTGTGCTGGTGACCTGAGAGTCTTCTGCACAGAGATGGAGAGAGACGAACTGAGCAAGGGTCCCTCCCACCGACCCAGACAGACCCACCCATCCCCACCCCCAACCCCCGCCCCAGCAACCCCCACAATCCAGACAGGTGTCTGTCCACTCAGTGAGCACACCCCATGGCTTCTCAAGTTGCCAAGATAAGTCAAACCAGAACGAAGCAAACCTAAACTTCGAGCAGCCTTCAAGGGGGAGAGAAGTTTCACTTCGGATCAGCTACAGATGGAGTGAAGCCTGAATACCATTAAATCCCAACAGAAAATGATTGCTTCACACCAAACAGCAAATCATAGCCATTATCATGTTGTCAAGTTTTCAGTCAATAGACGGTAAGGGTCTAATTTGCTATGGGGGCGTTTCAGCTCCATGAGGGCTCTGCTGTGTTCGTTTCTAGCACCTCAGTGCCTGGAATGATGCTCAATAAATACTTGTTAGAAAAAAATGAAAGAAAATTATGTATGTTGTGTGTAATTATCTGCTGGTGGCTCTAGGCATCTACTCTCTCTGCTTTTCTTTCATTCCAGGCTGAGGAGTGGGGATTTGGTCTGAAAGCCACAGGAAGCCTCTGGAACTTCCCAAGCACGGAGCTGTCAGGATGAAAATCCTGAGAGCTAGTCACCCATCAGGGTTCAGAGTGGGCAAGAGAGGGATGAAGCAGGGATTAAGGAAGATAATCTGCGTGAACCGGGGGGTGCGGGAACAGCAGTGAGCAGAGGGTTTGGGGGGAGGAAAAATTCAGGTCTCATTGTGAAGGCAGAAGGCAGAGTCTGAAGGGAAAAAAATACACAGAAGCAAACCCCGAAAGCTGCAATCACCTTTCACTTGGCCCCCCACTCCATTTCCAATTCGTATCCTTACCATAGCCCCCAACCTTGAAACCCGGCATCTACTATGCGCCCACCCCCTCAAATCAGTAAAGCAAAGAGCCCCTGGAAGGGGCAATGGGGGGCCCCCCGGGAATGGGGGTCCAAGTGAGGCAATGATGCCCCTTTGGGGGTCTGGAACACGAGAGGAAACTGATCGCACATGATGCAGCCACATAAGCTAACTACAACATGTACCTCCTCCGACTCTTCTGTGACAAGGGAATGTCACTAACCGGGTCGCTCATACTCAGAACCCCTCTCCCTGCTCGCCCGCAGCCTGGCTTCCTCCCCACCCTCGAAACGATGCTGACAATAAAAATATCACGACCTGACGGCTAACAGCAGGGCCCAGACCATTGGCTAGATAACCTGCCAGCCTTTCCCCACATCAATAGCAATTACTTTTATCCTCCAATTACATCAGGACCATGTGCTGGGCGGACCTTTTAAGGTTTTTCTGTCTCAACAGCCACTTACACTGCCCACCTGAGGTTTTTCTAAAGGACAAAAAAAAATTAACTGCCACTTAATAGATTTCCATACCGTCAATGTCCCGGCCTCCCAAGTTTTGGTTTAAACCCACAGGCACATTCTCAGAGCAGCTCCCGCGCCTGGAATTCTTTCTACCCCTGTGTGCGATGCTGGGATGGTCGCGAGGGATCAGTTCTGTTGTTTTAAGAATTTCCCAAGATATGCTGATAAACCGCTGGGTTTTCTGAGGTCAGTGGCAAATAGTAAGATAATTTTAAGGCCTGACCAGGCATCTAAAGGGACACCTTCTCTTTGGTTTTCGTGATTTCTTAGGAAGGTATGGAGGGGTTTTTCCCTCTTGCTACTCCCAGGCTTTGCTAGCGGGCTTCGATCTTTGACTTGTGATCCAACCCAAGGCCATACTTTCCTCCAGAAACTATGAATACTCAAAAGGAAAGTGCACATGGTGTTTAGTTAAAAACGTGGGGCGCCTGGGTGGCTCAGTTGGTTAAGCATCTGACTTCAGCTCAGTCATGATCTCACGGTTCCATGAGTTCGAGTCCCGCGTCGGGCTCTGTGCAGTCAGCTTCCGACGCGCTATCTCCCTCTCTCTGCCCTTCCCCTCGTCGTGCATGCGTGCCCTCTCAAAAGTAAACGCTAAAAAAAATTTTTTTAAAACGTGGTTTTGGCAACTATAAAACAGAACACCGTGCAGGGACCTCGCCTCCGATCTCTGGGCCATGGGAAGTACGGAAGTTCTAACAGACCTGGGCTGACGTGGTGCCCACCCCACTCCCAGACAAATGGGTGGGGGCTGGGGACCGGGGACTGCCAGGGCACCTGCGGGCCCCTCCGCCTGGCTCTGGCCTTTCCACCGGGCTGTGCCGGGCTACACACGGCTCAATCCCCGCCGCACTGGGTCCGGGTTCTGAGGCAGGAAATGGAGCACCTACCGTCCTCTAGCACAAGGGCATCTGACAGGGAACTATCTTCACTGGCAATGTTTCCATCTGAGAAGACAAAAGACAAGGGTCGATGAGTGGGGCACATCCCTGAGACAAAGCCCGATCTGTAAAAACCAGACGTTTGGGGCCAGCCCACATCCTCCTCTTTCTACCCAGAGAGAACACATGGAACACAATTGAAATGCTGGCTGGCGTTTCCTTTGACGGTCCCTGGGGTGTGTCATTAGCTCGTCCCTCGCTCCTGACGCTGCGATGCACCAGGCTTTGTGTATCTGCACTCTCATTTCACAGGCCCTGACCGTGCTCAGCTGTTTAATATCCCGGATAAAGGCCGCCCGGCCTGGTTAAGCCACACATTGTCCCGGCCCACTCTCGGGACATGTTTCAACCGACCCAAAGGCAGCAAACGGCTATGTATTCGATACATGTGAAACTAGGTTAAGAGCCTGGCTTTGGTCTCATGGCAATAAAGGTCTTCTCCATAAACTTCTCGAGTCATTAGTGGCGAATACAAGCTGCTAAATACAGCTTCTGTCTCATCAAAGCTTATTTTTATAGATACTAGTGAACCATGAGAATGTGCCCAAGAGGGAGCCAGTAAAATAATCCTCCCTCCCGTAATATCCGGGGAAACTGAGTCCCCCCAGGAGGAGTGGGTTGTCTGGAGTCACTCTGTTCAAAACGAGCCAAGATCCCAGTCTGAAGTTCCAGGTTCAGGGTTTTAGCTCTTGAAACAAAACACCAGGAGCGCCTGGATGGCTCAGTTGATTAAGCGTCTGACTTTGGCTCAGGTCATGATTTCGTGGTTCGTGGGTTCAAGCCCCGCATTGGGCTCTGTGCTGACAGCTCAGAACCTGGTGCCTGCTTGGGATTCTCTGTCTCCCCGTCTGACTGCCCTCCCCCACTCACACTCTCTCGTGCTCTCAAAAATAAAAATGTTAAAAAAATTTTTTTTTAAATGGAAATAAAACACCAGACTCAGGGACTAAGAGCTGTAATTATTCCTCTAATTCAAGGGTGGCAGAAACGTTTTGAGGCAGCAGCACAATAATGGGGGTATGTTCTTGAGGAGTTAAAAACAGTGGCTGCAGATCTGGATGGGACCGCCTGCGGCCAGGACGGACACTTGTGTAAGCATGGCTCCTGCCACTCGCAGGATGGCCCGTGCCGGGCGGGCCGGGAAACCGGGCTCTTCCGGGGCCGGCCAGGGACAGCTCTGCCCCTGTGGTGCCCCACCCAAACTTGGCTCTGGTGCCCGTGCTGGATGTTTCTGCAGAGCTGGGACTCTCCAAGAGAGTCCCCACAAGGCATCAGACAGAGAAAGGCTGCCTGACTGCAGCTGTTAAAAATGGGCAAGCAAGTAACAGTCTTGGCCAAGGACAAGATGGCAGGATGGGGAAAGATGGGTACTCCAAAGTTCTAGAAGGATTTTTTACGGTCTCTTGTTTTTCTTAAAAAAAAATTTTTTTGTTTTTATTTATTTCTAAAAGGGAGAGAGACAGCGTGAGCAGGGGAGGGTCAGAGAGAGAGAGGGAGACACAGAATCTAAAGCAGGCTCCAGGCTCTGAGCTGGCTGTCAGCACAGAGCCTGACGCAGGGTTCGAACCCACAAACTGCGAGATCATGACCTAAGCGAAAGTCGGACGACGCTTAACCGACTGAGCCACCCCGGTGCCACTTAACGATTATACTTTATATATGTTATACATACAAATGCTTTTGACTTATCCATATGTAATTGTGGTAAAACATACACAACGTAAAATGTACCGTTTTAACCATTACTAGCTGTACAGATCAGCGGCATCACCATCATCCATGCCTAGAACTTTGTCATTTTTCCAAGCAAAAACCTGTACCCGTGAAACCCTAACTCTCCATTCCGCCTCCCCCTCCAGCGCCTGGTCACTTCCATCCCACTTTCTATCTTCCCGGACAAGTATTTTCAACGTGCGTGAACCGTGCAGGAATACATGACGTGAGTTTCAAAGACTTTGCTGACATGGGAAAGAAGGATTAAAACAGTTTGGGGGACTTGGTTGTGGGTGGACTGGGGGTATTTCCTTCTAGCATCTGCCAAGCAGAACCACCCAAACTTCTAACCCCTCCTCACTGGAGCTCAGGGCCCTACACAAGGAGAGGGGGCGGCCCAGCCCCGGGGTTCAGCTTGGGGGGCTCTCGGGGACAGCCCGTCTGAAGAGGACAGAGGCTTGGCGTGGGTGCTGGCTTGCAGCGTACGCCAGCCACCCTCCTTCCTTCCAGACACGGGTGGTGGAAGCGGGGCAGGCAGGTTAGCGGGGCCCAGCCCCCGATGAGGGCCAAGGAGAGCGTGTGGCTCGCGGCCGCACAGGCTCAGAGACCCGCAGCGGACAGGGGTCCCGGCAGCTCAGTGTATGGGATCCCCTTCATGTGTGGCCCCTATCTGGTCCCAGGCCTTATTACATTAGCTTCACTTTATGGACAAAGAAAACTAAGGCACGGGGTGTGAAACACCCTGCATAGGCCACGCCGGGAGCCAGCTCTGGCTCCCGAGCGGGCCTCGTTAGCACTGACCGGCGATGATCAGCGAAGCCCTCTGCGTGGGTTTCTTCCCAGACTTGATGCGGTTCTCGTTGATGGCATTTTCGATCTCCTGCAGCTTCCTCAGTGCATTCAGATAAGAGGTTTTCCTTTGTTTCTTCAGCTTTTTGCTGACGTTGGGGTCGCTGGCGAGGCGGCGGGCGGCCTCTGTGATCTGGGATTGAATGGCAAATTCCCGTTCCAGGCGTTCCAGCTCAGCCTCCTGTGGGAGGGAGAGACGGGCTTACCCTCGGTGGGACGCGGGGCAGGGGACACCGCCTCCCCGCCCCCGCCCCCAGGCCAGCGAGCCCCACTCCTTGGGAGAAAAGCACGCTAGGAAATCAGCACGCCCAGCGCCTCGCCCCAACCTTGCCTGTGCCCGCAACGGCCCTTCTAAAATCTCTGGCGGCCAGCGCCCCGGGCACCCCCACTTCGGAGACTCCTGGCCCCTGTTATGTTTAGGAGACAAGTGTCGGTCGCTACACTGGTGGCATCACTGAGAAGCAGAGGCCCCCCACTGCAGGCTGGGGGGCCACCTGGCTCTACTGCAGCCGTCTGCACGGCAGGGTTCACAGACACCACGGCCTCGTGGAAAATCAGAGCCTCTGTGGTTGGCGCTTCTCACGATCCCGGGCCGGGGGGTGCGGTGTTCGCCAGCAGGAGCTCACACGTGTGTGACACCCCGTTCTCCCACTCATGCCCTCTGTCTCTCACACTGTGAGCCCTTTGTGCTGGGACACACCGCGCTCCCCCGCTCCCTGCTGCAAGCCCCCCACCCCACCCCCGGCTCCCGCAGTCCTCACCCATACCTGCCAGCCGCAGCGGCTCTAGGCTGTGGGGTGTGGACGGGAGGGCACGGGAGCCTGGCTGCGACTCCTGGGACTGTTCGGCGGCACCCTCCCTCCTTCCCCGGGGCACCTGCCTCCGGCCTGCACCCCGTATTTGGGTCTGAAGGAGCAGATGGATGAATACGCCCTCAAGCAGAGCAAGGAGGCTGTGGCTGCCAGAAAACAGCCCAGAGGCCTCAGCGGCTGAACAGGGAAGGTGGGCTAGCCACCGCCTGACTCTCTGCGGCTCCCTCAGAGGGTCTTCCAGTACCTTCCGGGTACCTGCCAGTGAGGCAGGGGAGGCCACACAAGCACCTTGCCCCGGGCGATCCACAGCCTTGCAAAGATCTGACAAGAACAGACCTAATCAACCTAATCAACCTAATCACGTGGGAACCCATCACCACGTTTGTCGGAATGGACGCATCGTCCAGATTAAGGGCAGGAGACAAAAGCCTTGCCTCGGGGCAGCACGCACCAGGCCCCGAGCCTCCATCAAGACACAGACTGGATTCATTTCCTTTAGACGCCTTCAGCCTGATGGGAGGAGGAGGTGAAGATTACACAGAACTGTGCAGGAGATGATAAACTCCCTCCGGTTCCTTCCAGCGCCGGCTACACCCGCTTCACCCCCCACCCCCACCCGAGGGAGAAGGCTATGGAGGTGGAGTCTGGCCCGGGGTCTTGACACAAACCAGTCACCAAGCACAAAGGTTGTTCTGTGCGGGTTGGGAGAGCCCTGGCCCGAGACCCGCCCCAGTGTGGGAGCCCAGGACGGACGCTCGCCCCTTCAGCAGAGACGAGCACCAGGCCGCCTGCTGTGTGAACAGGGAGTCAAGTATGTTCCCAGGAGAAATAGAGGCAGGACGGAGCTGGGGATGGAAGAGCTCTTGCTAGAATAACTGCATGTTGATGCCAACTCGTGGGTACTTCCTTTCACTAATTCAGACTGACGTATGCAGGGACAGGTAAGGAAGACAGGGGTGAACACGGACCTCTCGGGGAAGGGCAGTCCGCTCCTCCCGGACAGTGTGAAGAAGAACAACGGGGCGCTCGCTATGGTGGGGTCTGCTCTTAGACTTTTAGTGCCAGGCGTCCGCCCGGCGGAAGGGAATGGCAGCTCCTCGGGCAATCCTGTGGACGGCCAGATTTGCCAAAGACCCCACCAGATGGTCTCCTAAGTCCCACCCACCCTCACGCTGTTCTGACCCCGATAAAATCCAGTCCCCGTCCACAGCCACTGCCTCTCTGTTCAGAGCAACTCTTGGGTGCTGAGCATGATAGAGCAGGTGTTCAGTAGCAAGTGAAGTGTTTCTCACACACTAGCTCTGAGATGTAAGGATTAGGAGGTTCATATTCTACAAGAGCGGCTTTTGATGTGGATGAAGCCTCTGGTGTGGGCAGCAGTCCCCTGGGCCCTGCCAGCGCCATACTCAGATGGATCCCTTGCTGCTGGCTGCGGGACATTTGCGTGCCCTCTGGATTCATCCTCACACTCACCCGCTGTGGGTGTGACGCGAGAATGTGAGCTTCTCCCAATCGCTTCTGAGGGACTGTACATTTAAACACATACACGGTACTCCCTTCCCCATGGGCTTTGATGCCTGTTCGTTTAAGCCCTCTGCTCAACGGCATTTTAATCAGTGGCCTCATTCAGAATAAGTCAGGGAAGACAATTCCTGGACGTGACCTTGACGCCTAAAGGTTTGCCGGGCCTTGAATCTCTCTTGGTCTGAGGCTGGATAGCTCGTGAACTGGAGAGAGACTCAGTCCCCCTTATTTCCCCAGGCCTGAACTCTCCAGCCCCAGCCCCCCGACCAATGTTTAGCGCCAAATAGGATAAAAGAGCAAAGTTTTAGTGGGTCCTCCCAAAGCGGAAGAATGACATCACGAGGGCCCAGCATGTTGCTGAAAGTCTGGCAGCACTTTTAGCAGCAAGGTGAAGTTAAGGTGACCAGGAGCAGGAGCTGCTCTTTCCACATCCCCCCCCTTCCCTCCTCCCCCCAACCCCAAAAGCATGCCTGCACCTGTTTGCTTCTCTGGGGGTTTTCTTCCACATTAAGCTGGGCTAAGAGTCAGGAGGTCATTAAAAAGACAGGTCCACGTATGCGCTGCTGGGCTGATCCCCAAGCTTAACGTAGCCCCTTGTGACAGGCCTATCACGTTAGACACGCAACTTCCGCAGAAATCAAAATGCTCACTGACGCAAGTGGACTGATCCTAGCAAGAGAAGCCCCACAATGACTACCCAGCTAGCTTAAAGGGTACGAAACTCCAAAGGCAAGGGGAATGGCGCTCGGCAGCGGGCAGAATGAAGAAACGGTTACAGAAATCTCGGAAGCCCTAACACAAGGGAGAAATATGACTTACGTGACAGAATCCAACAACGTAAAGAAGGACGCACCTCTCCTTTGGGCAGGATTTTCTGTTCATCCAGTTTGAAGGCTGTCCCGATTCTTCTGCGAACGATGGGTGGCTCCTCCCCTGGGTCCAAGGGGTATTCGACGGGCAGTTTGCCGGTCAGCTCCTGCGTACGTGCAAGGGCACGAGAGAGAAGAGCAATCAGAGGAAGGCGCGTGCCTGGGTTCTGGGATGCACGTGTGCTCACGTGCACACTTAGGCGCATAGATTTCGTGCATAGATTTGAAACTGTCGCCTTCAGCAACGCACCTAAGAGCTCCTGAAATGCAAGTTCATGTCTCAGGAAAACTGTGAGAGCAGGTCCTTTCTTTACAGAACAGATGTGCTTTGGAAACTTCTTCCCAAAGTCCGTTTCTTTGGGGTAAATAAAACTGCCACTGGCTTTCGTGAGAAAATCCGAATCTCTTTCCTTTGTGAATTTCCCCAGCATTCCCCATATCTACCATGTATCAGATGGAGCTGCACACTAAGGATGGAGCTCAGCCAACACGACAGCTCTGGGCTTTCTGGTTTCTGGGGCTCTTTCCACTGCCTCAAATATTCCCTTGCAAGTTTTTAAGTTTAAAAGGTCTTTCAGGGCTGGGGTGCTTGGGTGGCTCAGTTGGTTAAGCGTTTGACTTTGGCTCAGATCAAGATCGTGTGGTTTGTGAGTCTGAGCCCTGCGTCAGGCTCTGTGCTGACAGCTCAGAGCCTGGAGCCTGCTTTGGATTCTGTGTCTCCCCCTCTCTCTCTGCCTCTCCCCTGCTCATGCTCTTTCTTTCAAAAACAAACATAAAAAAATTATGTCTTTCAAATGAGTTTTCTTAGGAGGAATGCAATCTATATGGCAAATCCAAGAAAAGTGCATAGTACATACATTAGAAACCGAATATAAATAATAATTTTTCCACTCAGGTTAGACACTCAAGAAGCGGGGCTGAGCTTATACAACACAGCACGCAGATGGTGCCTGGGAAGCTCAGTCAGTGGAGAGCCTGGCTCTTGATTCCAGCTCGGGTCGTGATCTCACCGTTCATGGGATTGAGCCCCATGTTGGGCTCTGCGTGGGCAATGCAGAGTCTGCTTGGGATTTGCTCTCAAATTAAGTAAACTTTGTTCTTAAATTACAAGTTTCAGGGGCGCCTGTGTGGCTCCGTTGGCTGAGCGTCCAACTCTTGACTTTGGCTTAGGTCATGATCCCAGCATCATGGGATCAAGACCAGCATCAGGTTCTGCTTTGGGATTCTCTCGCTCTCTCTCTCCCTGGCCCCCTGTATCTCCCCTGCTCACATTCTCTCTAAAAATAAAACGAAAACCCCCCAAAAAAACAAATAACCAAAAATCCAAAACCAAAACAAGCAACTAGGAGTTTCAGAAGAAACTGAAAATTTAATCCCTATTATTGACAAGGGCATTAAAGAAGATCTGTTGTATGTTTTTGGCTCTAGAAATTGTGTGAGTTTGAGGACGGTGAATTGAGTGGACAGATCTCCACAGTGACAATGATCCTGGCCGACTCTGAGGTCTGTGGATGACTCAGGATTAGAACTGGGCTCCACAGTTGGGATCATGTCCGGGAACAAAGGTCAAATTTGAGTCAGTGGCTAGCTAGCCCACAGGTGAAGCCATGGCTTCACTTGCACAGGGTCACTTCCAGTGGCCAGAGGGACATGGGACAGCCACTGTGCATGTCTACCGGCACAGGGTCACTTCCAGGGACCAAAGGGACGTGGGACAGCTACTGTGTGTCTCCACTGGCACGTGGTCACTTCCAGGCAAAGCCCAGCCCTGGGTTTCCAGTCCTCAGTCAAGGTCTACATGGCACAGACTCCAGGGGCTGCTCTGACAAGGAAGAGCTTGGCTGTCCAACCACACAAATGGCTTTTGTGCCAGGCGACCCAGTACGTGTGTCCAGCGGGTGGGAAAGCCCCAAACATGGGACCCCAGGTGTTGACCAACCTTCTTTTTTTAAAGCTTTAAAAAAATGTTTCTTTTGAGAAAGACAGAGAGAGAGAGAGAGAGAGAGAGAGACAGACAGACAGACAGACCTCGAGCAGGGGAGGGGCAGAGAGAGAGGGAGATACAGAATCTGAAGCATGCTCCAGGCTTTGAGAAGTTGGCACACAGCCCGAAGCAGGGCTTGAACCCACAAACCATGAGATCATGACCTGAGCCAAAATCAGATGCTCAACCGACTGAGCCACCCAGGTGCCCGGACCCACCTTCTAATAGGAGGAGTGATCTAGCCTTTCCCCACTGCTATATGTGTGTGTATGCACTAGGCTGTGTGTGTGCATGCACTGGGGTGTGTGTATGGGGGTATATGTGTACATACACTGGGTAGTATGTATGTGTGAGCTGGGGTGTGCATATGTGCACTGGTGTGAGTAGGGTGTGTGTGTATGTGTGTGTGGGTACTGGTGCATGCGCATGCACTGGGTGTGAGCGCACTGGGGTGTGAGACTAGGGTGTGTGTGTGCACGCACTAGGGTGTGCATAGGTATACTGGTTGTGTGTGTGTGTGTGTGTGCGCGCGCGCGCGTGCGTGCAAACAGCAGGTATAAGCACAGCCGCCTTCCTCTCTTGGGTCTCTTTCCTTCTGTGTTCAGACAACCAGGAAATGAACTGGAAATGACTTTTAACTCCTCGCTGTAAGCATCTCAGAACAGAACAGCAGCTACCGAGAAGGAAACAGTCTGCAGTTTTCTTCCCTGGCTTCTAAAACGTGTAGTTCAAATGTCTCCAAAGTAGTTTTGTGTCTATTCTGCAGCATTTTTGTCTGCTTCCCTGAAAGCCCATCTATAAACAGCACAATACACTGGGGGTTTTACATCCTTAGGACTTTGGGTTTTTTGTTTTGTTTTGACTTGAAACTTATAAAAAGGAGGGAAACGTTAACCTGGCCATTGACACATAACCCCAAAGCGTCTGTAGTTTTGAAACAAACTGGATTCAAAAGTGAGGCTACTGGTTTTCCACCGTCCCCTTGAAGGCGTCTGAGTCCAGCCCTTCCTTCTCCATATTTAATCTGCTGTCTCATGTACCCAGAGCCGCGTGGGGCGGGCGCTTGGACGGGCGGAGCCCCGGAGCTGTCGTGGACGGGCTCCGCCTGGTGGCTCTGGGCTTCTGCTGCTCACATCCTGCCGCAACGCGCTGCATCCGGGCCGCCTGGTTCCCCGGGGGACAAGCAGAGGTCCTGGAGATGGAGCTGAGGATGCGTGACGCCTGTGACACTGACAAGGAGCAGGACAGCTACCGAGAAAGTTCTCCTGCCCCTCGGCCCCTTCGCTGAGGGGCAGTCAGGAGACTGAGCAAGCACAGAAGCAGTCTGTGTCCTGAGAGGTTCTTCCTTCTGCCCAGGTTGTTGTCTGGGGGTCACCAGTCTAAGGAGCGGGAGCTTGGTTTCCCTTATGTTGCTTTTCCTTTAAGAGAGACGGTGAGACCTTCATGATGCACGCTGCCCTTGCCCTGACATGCTTCTCCAATTTTCGGACGCTGGTTCCCTGCTGGGTTTAGGGACGTTTCCTTTACTAAAAACACAACAAGGCTTTACCAATTATTAAATGCAGACACCCAAGCGCCTAACTGTTCACTGCTTTCAGCACAGTCTCTATAAAAAAAAGTTGCCAATCTGAAGAGCATGACGGAGCAGATCCCCTGCTTTTCGAAGCTCTGCAGTGGATTTGTGCTCATGTGGGTCTGCTTTGCACAGGCTCGAGTTTAAATCAACCAAGAGCCCAATTAAGCCAAGTCGAAATGTGATGCAATCTCATCCTATAGCCCCTTGTTTCATTCTTCCTGCGACAAGGCACTGGGGCTGGGAGGGAGGGGAGTACACTCTTCAACTCAGCTCAGGAACCTCTTTTGCTTCCCATTCCGAATTGTTTGACCAACAGAGCTCTTTGTAAGGTTAGGCAGAGCACGGCTGTTCTCCTGAGGGCATCCACCCCGTCACATCCACGTGTGAGCATGTGGTCATGTGTGTGTGTACATCCCCTATGCAGAGTAATGGGTGTTGCATTAAAAAAAATCAACTTTTCTGCGGTGCCTGGGTGGCTCAGTCGGTTAAGTGTCCGACTTTGGCTCAGGTCATGATCTCACGGTTCGTGGGTTCAAGCTCCGTGTCAGGCTCAGAGCCCGAAGCCTGCTTCGGATTCTGTGACTCCCTCTCTCTGGCCCCCAGCCCCAACTCATGGTCTAACTCTATCTCTCAAAAATAAATAAATGTTATTTATTTTTTTTAAATATCAACTTTTCATACATGCTAACAGTCATGGAATGAACAGGAGAAGACAGAAGTGGATGTTCAAGCAAACACACCGTGGCAGGCCACAGCGTCTAAATCCCAAGGAAACGCAAGCCCGGTGTATGCAGGGCTTGAGGGAGCATTGCTTTGCACACAACTGAAAAGTCTCACCAGGCTAAGACTTCATTTAAAGAAAAAGTGAAAGAAACACCAGATTATGAGCTTTGAAGGGGATTATAGAACAGGTGAAACCTAGGTTTCCTTGTTGATCCCCATTGAGGACTCTCAATAGGGTTTCCCAAGACAAATGTGAAATACAATCAAGAGCGACAAAAGCCACCATGGCAAGAAACTCAGGCACAAAACTATAGGAAGACGGTGGCAAGCCAGTCTATCCAGTGAGGCACTTTCACGGGAGGAGCCTCCTTGAAAACTGTGGAGCGCTGTGGACTTATAAGGGACTGCCATTATGGTCATTGGGTCTCCAGTGGGGTCCCCTTTAGGATTTGGGCAGAGTCACGGTAATTGCAGTCCCAGTGTTTCATTAAGGCCACTTACGCTCTCTGTGTGCCCGCCCAGTTTTTCTTTTTTTTAACTACGTGAGGACAGAGAGGGATACACATGCACAAAACGTGAACTGCTTACAGCTTCTCGAAGGCAGAGTTTCTTCAGTTCCTCCAGCCGCTGGCGGAGCGTTTCTTCCAGAGCTTCCTGCCTGGACTTCAAGGCGGCAAGCATGTCTTTCTTGGCCGACTGAGAGCTATCGGATTCCTGCGAACCTGTCAATGAACAGTGGGGTCACTAAGGCAGCGAAAGGGGGACGCCCGTCTGGACTGCAGAGAGCCTCGCTGGAGCCCACACAGGGGAAGTGGGTCTCGCCCGGGGAATCATGGGAGGGGGGACATCAAACAGGTGATGCCCAGTCCCAGGCACGAGGAGCCAATTCTCGGTCCTTGGTGGAGTTTATAGCGGCCCAGAGGACTGGCAGGGAAATTTACATGCCTGAAAAAGAAGTTTCTCTTTCTTGATTATCTTAAGATACATGGCATACCTGTCTTACTTTCACCAGCACATTTTGAATAGGCTTTACACAATGAAGGGGGGAATTCAAACAGTCATTTTAATACATAGTTTTAATTTCCCTTTTTCCCTTTAAAAAGTTCAAAGATGCTGCATGTTTGTCATAAAAATTGAAAATCGAGACATGTATAAAAACAGTCCATAAACAAGTCCCCCAGAGATAGTCACTGTTAGGCATTTTCTTTTGCCCTTTTTATCTCAGCCCATAGTTTTCGAAAATAAAATTTGATTTTCCTTAATATATTTTTTAAAGCAATACTGGATCATGAGCCAATTCCCTCCTGATGAAAATTATATGCATTTTACCACACAGGGTGGAAATATCTGCATGATGATTCAAGCAGCAGACTGCTAGATATGAAATCTTGGTGGAAGACAAACTGTGAACCAAACTTGAAAGGAAAATAAGTTAGAACGCCAACTGGAGGAATTTAGGTTGGACCAAAAAAAAACCCAAAAAACAAAAAAACCCCACTTTCTGGGCTGCAGTCTTTGGATCCTGAAGTGGGTTTCCATCAGTGAAGCTATTCTACATTTCTACCTTGATGGGTTTCGACAAGGCCCACTGATGCCCTGGGAGAGAAGAAGGTCATAATTACTTTGCTTCTCATGCCCATAAGTGATGGAGGGTGTTATCAGGTGTGTGTTCAAAGGGCTTGGATGTTGATAAGCGGTTTCCAAGAGCAAATCCCAAATACCTAGGGATACATCTAGTGAAAGATGTGCAAGATCTCTACAGAGAAACTCTACCCCATTGAGGAACACTGAAGAAGTATACCATGGTCATGGATTGGAGGCTTGACATCAAGATGTCAGTGTCCCAAGAATTAAACAAGACAACCATTGAGATCAGTACCAATGGGAGTTTTGGGGGAGAAGTGGATAGGAAATGTATTTCTATACGGAACATTTGGGGGTAATTCAGAGATCAGATGACAGATGTGAGAACAATGTGATTGCAATGACTAGACTCAACTGTCTGTCTCTTCCAATAGTAAAGAAAGCATCTCAGAATCCTAAGTCTAGAAAGGTCTTTTACGCCTCCGCATCACAAAGCTCTGCTATACTCAAATCATCCCTCTAAATATACTATTCTTTCTTACTAAGTCTTTGAGCAAGAAACCCAGTATTCCTTCAATTACCATGCAGGTAGAGTAGATTCCTATAACTCTAATACTCAAGACGTCTTAATGGCTAAGTACATTTTGACTCCAACTTGGGCTTTTTACTTTTTCTCTCCGACCCCATCTTAGCTTGAAATAGAGGCTATCTGTCACTGCAGGAATGTACCACCTTTATGCCTCCATTGTAGCTAATAAATAGAAACTTGAGCACACACACACATAAAAGCCATCAGCCATAAACTTGGATACTATAATTAAAGTGTAGTTCATCCTGGTGAAGAAAACTAGTACCTGGGAGTACCTAGAAATTCTAGAACCTGCCTTCCAAACTTTTATTTTTGCAGCTCTTCCCCAGATTTCATCATGCTCAGTTGCAGGATGCCAAATTCAATGGGAAACCCACACAAAAGCTTGAATCTTACTAAGGCTCCCGTTTCCTCATGGTTGTCAGACATGAAGCTGTGATACTCAAGCAACACATCAGACACAATACTGCAGGCTCCCCTGCTGATAGGACTCTGGTTTTCTTCCCTCTGCAAGTCAATTACCCTGTGCTTATCAGGGCTCGGCTATCTCTAGGGTACACCCATCCAAGGGAGCAGAGCTCAGTGGCTTCGCGTCTTAATCTGGTTCTCGTGGTGACAGTCACCAATCAAAATGGAAGACACGGGAACATTTAACGGGCTTCTCTCTGTTCCATCATCTAAAGTGTGAGCAACGATGTGAAGTAACATTGGGAAGAAGTCAGACTTCAGGTTTAAAAAACAGGCCTGGGGAAACCTGGACCCAATCTGATTAAAGGATTTCTAGCTCTAGTGAAACATTCATTGTTTTCCCTTTTACCCCTGCCTAACCTCTCAATAGGAAATGGTGATTTATCAAGTCTAAGGATTCACTGTGTTCAAAGCTGGCAGAAACCACAGGAACATTCAACTCTGGGAGGCAAAGTACAACACTTTGGGATGATCTCGTCTCTAAGCTTTGGTGCTGATTACAGGGCTCGTGAGTGCCACTTCTATTATTATTACTTATAATAATTAGTCTAAATACCAAACCCACATAAGACAGAGTGGATGGCTCAAGAGGCCCTCATCTTTATCTGAAACCATCAACACTGGCTGGCTCTGTTTCCTACTTTTCTGGAAATTGCCTTATGAGGAATATTCCAAGTAGAAGTTTTACAAAGTAACTCAGCTGGCCTGCCCTGGCCATGCAACAAATCTAGGGTAAGTAGAGAGTAAAACAGATCTGGTTTTGATGAACTCCAAACCACTCATGAGTTGTGCGACCTTGGGCAAACGACCTAGCCTCCTTCATCTGTTGAAAAGAGTAAATGAGATCATGCACACACAGCACGTATCGCAGTGCCTGGAACTGGCAAGCCCTCAAGATCAAGGGTAGATTGAACAGGAGTGAAACACACAGTAGAACTAGAAAGAAAGAAACCATTGAAACTACCTCCTCCTTGCTGCTCAAGAAAAGACCTCACTCTGCAATTCAGTATACAAAGGCAGTCTTTTCAAACTGTTTCTTGAGCCCCTGAGTCTGCAAGTTGTGTTTCTGGAGCCGCTGTGCATGAGGGTGGGAACGAGGCCAAGGAGATTCAAGGGTGCAGGGGCCCCACTCCAGGCTCCTTGAGCCAGGGCAGCTCTGTATTCATCTGTTTTGTGCATTTGAAGAGAGGTTCCCAGTGCATGTTTCTTTAAAGGAAATCCTTGGGGAAGGGTTCAGAGCCTATGGGGCCGTTACCTGAAACCAGGTAAACATGGCGATCATAGGAAGAGGTGGCCCAGTGCCCAGTGGCAAGGGTACCCTAGTAACAGTTCCACAGAGGGGAAGCTCAGGGGCATCAGGAGAAGGAGACCTCAAGTCCCTTTGATGCTGAGGGGGCTTCTTACCACCTCCACATGTGCCCTCGGGCATTCCCTGTCATGGGGGACATGTACAAGGAAGGCCAGCAAGAACGCCTTGAATGGGGAGACATGAATTCACTCTTATTCTCCTCAAGTGATGAAGAATGACTCCAGGAAGAAATTCAATCAGGTAAGGGCCTTAGGAGGTCAACAGGACTCTTACAACTGAAAGGCTCATGAATAAAAAATGATTCTAGAAGATGGAGAAATCATTTCAAATCGGCACCTGGGCTTGGTGAAAGGTACCCAAGTTCTCAGTTGCTATGGTTTAGCCATTTCTGGTTATTTGAACACCTATGTGCCTTTGCACATGCAGGATCACTCTAAGGTTGTTAGTTTCGTCTCTTAAAAGTTAAAAAGAAGTAAATCTGCTTTCAGAGGAGCAGTGATAGACAAGGAAGGACCTGGGTTTCCATCAAGTATCTGCTACGAAATGGTGTAAGATCTTGGGGTCACTAACCTCTTGGAGCCATCATGTCCCCATCCAGAAGATCCAATTAACCAACCTCCAAGATGCCTCCAAACTTGGAGAATTTATTACTTAGTGAACAGCTTACTTAGGTACCTCCCTCTTGCCTCCTGCAGTCCTTTCTGCGATTTTTAGAAAAGTAATTTCACAAGCAGCGTCAACTTCCCTCCTCTTGACCAGCCCCACCTTCAGATAAGACACGCAGCCCGCCAACTCTACCCACTCCCAGTTACTAGAAGGGAACGTCTAATAATCAACCACCACTGAAAGGGTTTACCTCTCCATCTTATCAACAGACCAAAGCACAAGGGTTTACATTTGGAGGGAAGCAGTTATTCTGAGCAGTCTCTGGGCTTAAGGAAGCAGAAGGATGGATGGAACCATCCAAGAAAAGCAAGATTTCAAAATTTATAGGTCGACCCAACAGTAGCCAAGTGCTACTTGGAAAGGGCTGTCCACGCACATGATGAATCCGTGCGGGAGCCAAAGTGAAAGTGGAGGTGATGGGCGTGTTTCTGAAAGATACAAGTAATTCCTTAATACTCTATTGCCCAATGTTTTCAGCAGCACCACGCTTCTGGAAGGGGGGAGGTGAATGTTCTTTGGGAAACACACACAGGCACACAGCCTCCTGAGACAGGAGTCTGCAAACCAGTGGTTTAGTCAGCAGGTCTGGGCTTGAGTCCCAGCTCTGCGATGCACTAGCTGCAGGGACTTGGCAACGTGATACGAGCCAGCTCAGCCTTCGAATCCTCCCCTAACACACAGGAACGGAAAGAGGACCTTCTTCAAAAGTTGGGGGCGACTAAGGAGGGCATGCCTCAGAGACGCTAAGAGAGCTCAGAACACAGGAGATGCTACATGAGTGTTAATCGTTTTCGTTCTAGTGTCCCTGGTCTCTATAGACAGTTGGCATGCCAATCACAGGGAGCCCCAAAACGTACAAGAGGAAGACCGGTTAGCAGGTAGACAGCAGGTGTGGAAGGCGGATGGACGGTACCCGGTGCCCCCACCCTGTGCCATCAGGATGCTCGGTGGTATGGGTGGGGCGGGGAGGGGATCACGGAGGAATCGGCTTTTCACAGACTCTTGACAGAAGCTTCCCCTGTGCTACGGTTCATGTAATCCCCATGAAAACATGATCCCTGTTGGCGCCGAAGAGGTCGCTAGGACCTAGGGAGGCAGCGCTGGTGTTCCAGTCGGGCAGCTCTGTTTTGTCCATTTCACGCCCAGAATGGAAACAGTTCGGGAGCAGGACTTTCTGTCTTGGTCGCTGCTGGGCTGCCGAAGTAAAAACAACTGTGTGGCGTGCAATCCTATCGGCCTTTCACACCTGGACTCTTTCCACAGCCAGCGCGGATTAAAATGTAGGACGAAGGAAGGGGCGGGGGGAGAAGGGACCAAGGGGTTCCTCAGACCAGCCCTTGAAGACCAGGGTCCGTGAGCAACGGGGCAGGGGGAGGAGACAGGTAAGGCAATGTCACCTGAGGCCTGGCCCTCCTGAGAAGCTGCCTATGAGGAAGAGGCAGGAGATGAACAATGGCACCTAAAGGGGAGAGGGAACAGCATATAGGGGGGAACCCTCACCTAGGGGCCAACCAGGTAATTCACCTGGAGAGCTGACGATCAGCTGACACGCTCCCATGCCCCACTGCCAGGAAGCAGAGAATCAGATCACTGCTCTGGGGGACCTCCCTGGTTATTGCTCAGCAGCTGTTTGCAGGATACTAAACTGAAAAACAATCTTTCAGTTTGGGCTATTCATTATTGTTTTAAATGTTTATTTTTGAGAGAGAGAGGGAGGGAGAGCACGCACGAGTGTGCAAGTAGGGGAGGGGCAGAGAGAGAGGGAGACACAGAATCAGAAGCAGACTGCAGGCTCTGAGCTGTCAGCACAGAGCCCAAAGTGGGGCTCAGACCCATGAACGGCAAGATCATGATCTGAGCCGAAGTCAGATGCTCTACCGACTGAGCTACCCAGACACTCCTTGGCTATTATCATGTTTCAGTCTGAAACCAAACAATTTTGATAGAAAAAGGTCATTAATATTTTAGAGATTAATTTTGGTGGGGGAAAGGGAAAAAAAAAACAGGACCTCACAGAGGACCATTCCTATCCATCCAGCCACAGCCAGAGAGTTTGACTGATGCGTTCAAGGCCAGAAAGTGGCTTTTGGTGCTTAGCTGGGAAGCTTCTGAGAGAGCCACTGATACCATGGTACCGGCGCTGTAGACGGTGTCGGCACAGATGTGGGAAAACCTGCCCGTGGGGCATGAATGAACAGCCTCCATCACTTTCTTACTTTCCAGCCGGGGAACTCTGGACCTCAGTCGTGGGCAGCTGGGTGCCTGGGGCAGGATGTGGGGGCGGGGAACACGGGCTCCCCTCCAGCCGGCAAACACATGCAAGGATATCCTCATTCAGCTGTGATGCAGGATTCGCTCCCATCTTTCCGAAGCCCCTGGGCCCCTCAGCACCGGATGTGAGTAAGCATCCCATGAAGGGCATGTTGTCAGGAACTGTGGCTCATCTGTTTTTGCACAGATGGAATCCGGACCAAGGGCCCACTGATCTCGGGAGACAGAGGGGGTGCTTTCCTCTCTGAAAACAGGGGAAATTTGAAACAAACAGTCCCCCCAGGAAGAAAGAAATCTGTTGTCCTAAAAGGAAGGGAATGAAATGACCGTCTGTCTTGTTTCAGTCTTCAAGGGAAAAGAAAATGGAGAAGCATACTCCCAGCCGGTCTGTAAAAGCTGCACGGAAAAGCTTTCGCAGACACCTCAGGAGGAAATTGTGAGGGATGGGTCTGAGGTCTCCCTCATGATGAAGAGGCAGGCATTTTCCTTAGGAGTCCTCAGTTCGGGGTTCCTTACATGGATGAGGCCCTGAGAGGCCACGGGAAATAATGTCACCCTGTAGACTTCTCGAGATAAATGTGTGATCTCTGGACGCTTGTCTCTGAGAATTAAATGGGATTTTTAATGTGAAAAACGCATGCCTGGACAACTTCTCATTGGGCTCAGAAATTACAAAATAAAGTAGTTCACTTGAACAGTAGTGAGATGGAAGCACGTTGGGTGGCAGAGAGGGATCTCTGTGATACTTCTACTGGGTGGCTGTTTCACCGCTCAGTGGCACTTTTGAGAATAGGAGAGGACAAATACAACGAGGTCGGGGGGGCTGAACAGTTAATTACAAAAATTAGCAGTATCTAATAAAAATACAAAGTTCGATATCTAGTTGAAACTACTGTTTATAGGCAACTCATATGGTTCTCCTTTCCTATACTGTTAAATGAGGGGCTTGATCTTTCCAGCTCTTAGTCTCTAATTCCACGGCGATCTGGACAGTGCTGGTCTAAATGGGAACAGAGCAGTGCCTATGAGGGACCGCAGGGATATTTTTTTTCAATGTTTAAAATTTCATCGCTGTAGAGGAGCTCACTAGGTTATACATGGTTACTCTGCCCTGGTTCTCTTTTTTTTTTTGTTTAATTTTTTTTATTAATGTTTTTTATTTATTTCTGAAAGAGAGAGAGAGAGAGAGACAGTGTGAGCAGGGGAGGGTCAGAGAGAGAGGGAGACACAGAATCAGAAGCAGGCTCCAGGCTATGAGCTGGCTGTCAGCGCAGAGCCAGACGTGGAGCTCGAACCCACGAACCATGAGATCATGAGCTGAGCCGAAGTCGGACGCTCAACCGACTGAGCCACCCAGGCACCCCTGCCCTGGTTCTCTTTACTATTTTTTTGGTACGAATACCCAAGGGCAGAGGGAGATCACTATAAATGACTTGCTTAGGCTCGTTTCCCCTCATAGGAGGGCGGAAAGGGGCAACCATTCTCCCTCCTTCTCAGCTTAAGCTCCAGCCCATCCTGCTTAAGGCAAGACCAGAAACCCCCATTCCACAGAAGATTTCTCAGCCCTCACCGGCTGCACACTCCAGCATGAGCACAGCCTGGCAAGAAGTGCATCCTTGGCATGACCTGTAGGGCTCTGCCCACCTACAGGGAGCGTGGAGGTTATAACCCAAACTAAAGCTCGTCGCAAGACCCAAAGGAGAGGGGGCAGGGAGCTGCTACCAGAGACCTTGCGGAGGCCGGAGAGAGACACAGGGAGGAGAGAGAAGGAGAGCAAGAAACAAAGGAAGAAAACAAAAAAGGGGAAAAAAAAAAAAAAAAAACCCAAACCAAAAGACAATGTGATTTCTTACCAGTGTGAGGCAGTGTGTACGGAGCTGAATATAGCCGTGACCGTAAAGCTGGGTGACGCCTATCAGATCAGCTGTCGGTAGCGGAGCGATGTAAGATAGCTGGCATCCTCATTGTTACATTAGTTATTAATAAACTTCCTAACAATGGAAGGAAGTGCCAGCACTCAGAGAACGAGAATGTGAGAAAGGGTGAGTAATGAATGTGGACGGATCCCAGGCAAAGCTGGGGCCGGCGCTCAGCACATGTTTTCCCCCAGAACGGAAAGTGTCAGAGCTGGGGCATGATCGCAGACAGCCGGGTTCGCCCCGGTGCTGTTTGTTTAAACCAAAGATCCCTCACCACATGCTTCGCAATCCTGCTGATCACAACGACCGAGAGGACTCAACTGCCAACTCATTAATCACACAGCCCAACTCCTATTTATAGACACAACACATCCTTTTGTTTTGTAGCAAATGCGCGGCTTATGCCCCTGTATTTCCAGTCAAGAAGCCAGAGACAGTCTCACTGTTTCATCTAAGAGAGGACATACAGTACCATTTCTCTGTGCAGGTGGTTAAGACAACAAGCCACATGGGCCTGCAGAACATAAGGTTATTTCCCAAGCAAATTTTCCACCGTTTTCTTTAAAAAGGCTGAGAGCGCGAGGGCATCTGAGTGGCTCAGTGGGTTGAGCGTCTGACTTCATCTCAGGTCATGAGTTCATGGTGTGTGAGTCTGAGCCCCATGCTGGGCTCTGTGCAGACAGCTCAGCCTGGAGCCTGATTTGGATTCGGTGTCTCCCTCTCTCTCTCTCTCTCTGCCCCTCCCCCACCTCGTGTGTGCACGCTACCCCGCCCCCCCCCCCTGCAAAAAAAAAGGCTGAGAGCAAAACCAGGTCTCCCTTGGCCCCTACGTGCCCCCTGGCATCAGAGCTGTTCCGATGGCGAGTTGCCCGAACAATGCTTAGGACAATCCTACGCTCTCTCCCACTTTGGGACGAGCCACAGAAAGGCCGTGCAAGTTCAGCAATCAGGACAAGGGCAGTTGTTGTTTTCCTTTGTTTTTTGTTTGATTACTACATATTTTGTTCCTCTCCAGTCTCTTCTGAAATTTCAAGAAACGGGGGCAGGGAAGAGAGGAACAAATCCCCTTGAAGTTCCTCTCAGAAAGACTTCAGGTGCTTTTTTGTTCCTTGAACTCTGAAAACATCGTAACCGAGTGGTGTGAATTCAGAGTCGTGCTCCCTCACTTTGTCTGAGCCCCTGGGAATGGGTTACCTGAAGCACCGATGAGCAAAAGCAGTGGGAAAGGGCGTCGCCAATCCGGAGGAGATCTGCAGGCTCTCCCAGGCGGAGCAAAGAGTGTGCCCGGGGCAGTGAGGCAGAGGGTCTGCACCGCGCCCGGCCACGCACAGCCAGACGGCGAGGTGGCCAAGATGGCGCCGGGGGTGGGGGGACTGGCGGCCTAAGTGCCTTCACATCCCCTCTTCCAAGGCCCTCTGGGAAGACCGCACCATCTCTCAGCTGATGTATTCTGGGGACAAGGGTCCTCACATCCTTTTTTGAGCCTGGCCACCAGGGCATTTCCACAAATGAACTTGGGATATGGGTTCTGTAACCTTCCTACGGTCGGAACAGGTAGATTCCTTGGATTCCAACACAGGCCTTGCCTCTAGAGCTTGGATGCTTCACTCCCCCTAAGGCTCTCTACTGGGGACAGGGGCCTACATGTCTTATGTGAGAGAGCCCTATGTGTCACCACGGAAGAATTCGAGGGGCTTAACCCTAAGCCTTAATAAATCATTGCAACTAAGTGGACTTTTTTTTTTTTTTAATGCTAGCTCCGTGGCTCAGGGCATTAGTAAGTGTAGACTTCCGACTCCTTTAGTAAACAGCAATGACACTGCTTTGTTTCTTTAGCAACTCATACCTCAGATGCCAAGACCTGGACGTCAGTAATTTGAAAGGTATTTACATGCCTTTAAATAGGAAAACTGCCTTCAAAGTTACTAACAGCTTGGAACTATTTTATCTCTATTAACATCAATAAATGAGGGGCTCTTTCTAAAAGTTGTGTTTTGCACCAAGCAAGGTTTGGGAGCTAGAAAAAGTGCTTATCCCACAGCAATGACACAGGGTTCTGTGGCTCAGCTACACCACAGTTTGGGCACAGATGAGGGTGAAAACGTGGCTAGAAGATGGCAAGGATGAACGATATTTGCCTGGTCTGGTAAGTTAAATCTCTCTAGGTCTGTTACAGGAGACAAAAGCTAGAGTACAATCCGAGGCAGAGTATCGGTGGCGGGTAGGCGACAGCTCTAGGCAAGGCCCAAGAAGCCACATGCTACACGAACACAGATGACCCTAGGGGCACCGGGGTGGCGCAGTGGGTTAAGCATTTGACTTCAGCTCAGGTCATGATTTCTCGGTTTCTGGGTTCGAGCCCCCCGTCGGGCTCTGTGCTGACAGCTCAGAGCCTGGAGCCTGCTTCGGATTCTGTGTCTCCCTCTCTCTCTGCCCTGCCCCCCTCATGCTCTCTCAAAAATAAAGACTTAAAAAAAGCAACACAGATGATCCTTAAAACGCAGCACGTGCAAGATTCTTACTACTGTTCTTCAGATTTTAATTTCAATAACCCTATACCATTGACATCGGTTTCGGCAATGATTTTCGGGATCTGATGTCAAAATCAAAGGCGCCCAAAGTAAAAAATGAACAAAGAGGATGACATCAAACTAAAAAGCTTTTGCACAGTAAAGGAAACCATCAGCAAAACAAAAAGGCAACCTCCTGAGTGGGGGAAAATATTTGCAAATCATATATTTGATAAGGGGTTAATACCCAAAATACATAAAGAACTCCTACAACTAAAGAGCCAAGAACTCCAACAATCCAATTAAAAAATGGGCAGAGGATCTAAATATACACTTTTCTAAACACATGCAAATGGCCAATAGACACGTGAAAAGATGCTCAACACCACTCATCACCAGGGAAATGCAAATCAAACCCACCATGAGATGCTCCCTCACACCTGTCAGAATAGCTAGAATGGAAAAGACAAGAAACTTCCAGTGTTGGCGAATGTGGAGGAAAAGAACTCTTGGGCACTGCTGGTGGGAATGCAAACTGGTGCAATCACTGTGGGAAACGGTATGGAGGCTCTTCCAAAAATTAAAAATAGAGCCACCATGTGATCCAGTAATCCCAGGACTGGGTATTTATCTGGAGAGAATGAAAACACTAATTCCAAAAGATAGACCTAACCCTAGATCCACTGCAACATTATTTACAATGGCCAAGGTATGGAAACAAGCCACCTAGGAGCGGATCAAGATGATGTGGTCTACACATACAATGGAATGTTCTTCAGCCTTAGAAAACAATGAAATCTTGCTTTTGGAGATAACCTAGATGGACCTTGAGAGCATTGTGTTAAGTGGAGTCAGTCAGAAAGTGAAACAAGTATCATATAATCTCACTTATATGTGGAATTAAAAAAAAGCAAACCCAAACTGAATCTCAGAGAGAGCAGATTGGTGTGTGCTGGAGGCTGGGGTTCAAAAAGTATGTATTTTCAGTTATAAAAAAGTCATGTAAGTGTTAACGTTAAAAATATTTTTTTTAAATCATATTTGGAGTTCCTACTGGGTGCCAGGCCCTGGGCTAGAAGCAGAAAAAAGGATTTTCAAATGAGGATTCAGTTCTCAAAATGTTTTTAAGGACTATTAGAGACTTTTTTTTTTTTTTTTTAAAGCAGGAGGCAAGAGGTAAAGGAGAGAAGCTAATTGATCAAATAGGACAGTGGATTAGATAGATCCTATTTTCTAAATGTGAAGTAGAATAGAACTTCTGGCAGGTGTAATAAGGAGTGTTTAAAATCAGGGCTGTCCTGCAAGAGCAAGGGCCCCTCCACCGGGGGGAGCACATTTCTAAGAAGTTCTCAGGAAACAGGCCGGAGGACACTGAAGGATAGAAACAAACTAGTGGGAGACGAGCCAGCTGTGGAGATTTTTTTTTGAAAAGGAGAAAGAGAATGTGCACATCCAAGCACACAGGCATCCAAGTGGGGAAACAGCAGAGAGAGGGAGAGAAAGAATTGCAAGCAGGCTCCACACTATAAGCACAGAGCCTGATGTGGGGCTTGAACCCACGAACCATGAGATCATGACCTGAGCAGAGGTCAAGAGTCAGACACCTAACCGACTGAGCCACCCAGGCACCCCCAGCTGGGGAGACTTTTAAGCCAAGGGCTGGATGTCTTCACAGTGGGTGACAGGAAACACCCCCTTCCAGGTGGGGCTGCCGAGGGCTTGTCTCAGCTGAGGGCATCGCCTCCGGCACAAGACAGAGGGGGAGCGATTGGCACTCCCAGGGGGGAAAGATGGCCAGGTCTACGGACACCAGAAACTCCCTCTGTTAACTGACGGCCTATATTCTTTCCTTTCTGGAGTCCCTCCCTCCACTGTCTTCCTAAGTCACGGGAGGGAGGTGTCCCCATGGGCCCTCAGCCTCAGTCTGGCATCTAGCACAGTTCTTCAGACCCTTACGTGCTGGGCTGGGCAGAGTGTGACACATTGCCTGGTCCGGTCCTGGGGCACGGGTCACGCCTCTCGACCTCCTCCTCTCCCGCTCTCCCCTCGCATAGCCGTGTGGCACAGTGCAGGCAGAGAAGGGGTGGAGGGGTCAGCGCCCACAAACGGAGCCCCTCTCAAAGTGGGTAAGGCAAGGTCTTTCACTGCATCCGGGAACTCCCAAGTTACTACACGTTTGGGGTGAAGACGTTTTATTTGCTATTACAGTATTATTTTGTTCTAGCAAGCTGGCGTCAGGAACACAAACGAATGGCTTTCTCATCTTAAAAATCTGGATCTCACCTGCTGATGACCGAGCGATGGCAGTTCCGGGTCAGGAGGTTTGGGGCTCCCATGTACAACCTGATCTGTGGCTGCCGTTACGTTACTGCCCTGGTGTACCCAGAGGCTGACAGATACGAGTGGCCAGAGAAGATGGCCTAAGACACAGGTCCGAGAGTGGGGATATCTGGGTTCTGTGTCCCGAAGCAACACAGCCACCTCAGGCTTCCATCTCTTCTTCAGCAGGAAGAGTGGCTCTCAACATGTGGTCCCCAGAGCAGCCACATCAACATCTCTCAGGAATTTGTTAAAAATATCAATTCTCAGGCTCACCCTGGACCTACAGAGTCAGACACCCTGGGACTGGAGCTCAGCTGTCTGTGTTTGAACCGCCCTCCGCGTGGGTCGGATGCACGTGGAAGGTTGAGTTCTGAGCTGGAAGAATCTACTGTTCTTCCGGATAGAACGGTGCCAAACTCACACAGCACCCAGCTTTCCAAATGGCTAAGAAGCCACAGCAGGGATGCACACCTCACAAAGCCTGCAGGATGAGAGGGGCTCATTTGTGGGTGGCTAAGGAGGACCGTGGGCAGATAAATCCAGGTTCCAAGAGGAGACTCTGGGTTTTACCAGGGGTTAGAACTGTCTAGAGTGCAAACACAGTGGCTGGCCCTGGCTCGGTCCTTCACCACGCAGCAGGGGACTCAGAGTGGCCACAATGTGAGGCAGGGGCCTTAGGTTCTGTAGGACATTCCCTTCCATACAGGACAGTGGCATTTTCTACAGCTTTTACTGAAGATCTGAAGGCCTCAGAAAGAACAATCATTGCCTCACTGTACTGCTGAAAACGTTTTGAAGAATCCAAGGCAGGGAGGGGTTTACGGTAAACCCCACGGTGGTCTGCTGGCGGTAGATCCAGGTTTTGTGGGGCATGAAGCTTATATAATTTTGGTGGATTTAAGGAAAAGAATGCAATTATTTGCAACAGCCAAGATATGGAAGAACCAAGGTGTCCACTGATAGATGATACTGAGGGTTGGGAAGATGGACAGAGAAGATGTAGGGGTGTGTGTGTGTGTGTGTGTGTGTGTGTGAGTGAGTGATACAATGGAATACTACTCAGCCATAAAAAAGAATGAGGTCTTTCCATTTACAACAACATGGATGGACTTGGGTATTTTGCTAAGTTTTCAGAAGACAGAGAAAGACAAAATACCATAAGATTTCACTTATATGTGGAATCTAATAAACAAATGAATAAACAAACAAAAAGAGATAGACCCAGGGGGCGCCTGGGTGGCTCAGTCGGTTAAGTGTCTGACTTCAGCTCAGGTCATGATCTCATAGTTCATGAGTTCAAGCACCGCGTCAGGCTCTGTGCTGACAGCTCAGAGCCTGAAGCCTGCTTTGGATTCTGCCTCTCTCTCTCTCAAAAATAAAGGAACATTAAAAAAAATTAAAAAGAAGAAACAGACCCATTAATACAGAGAACTGGTGATTGTCAAGGGGGAGGGGGAAGGGCAAAATGGGTGAAGGAGGCTGGGAGATAGAGGCTCCCAGCGATGGACTGAGTAAGTCACAGCGATGGAAGGTACAGCTTAGAGAACACAGGCAATGACACTGATAGTGCTGCATGGTGACAGCTAGTGGCAACACTTGCAATGAGCACACACAAGAGGTGGCAAATCGCCAAGCTACAAACCAGAAACTAACAAAGCGTGTATCTACTACATGTCAAGATTTAAAAAAAAGAACACAGAAGGTATTATGTTTGCGAAACCACACGGCATGTGGACATGTGGCTGGGCCCTCCCAGGCCCTCTGCAAGGCCTGTCCAGTGAGGGGCCCTGAGCTGCAGCTCCAACAGCCCCACCCCCCACCCCCCGCATGGGCCTCTCTGTCCAGAAAGGGCACATCTTCCCCCCGGGTCCTCTGGGTCCAGCTGACTGGACTCCGCCAGCCCGGAGGCCGCCCAGACCACTTCAGCTTCTTGCCCAACTCCATCTGCTCTTCCAGCTGCCGTGCGCAGGCACTAGACGTGACTGTAGCCAAGACCTTGGTGAACAAAGTTGCTGGTTCTTATAAAGACCTCTTTTCACGGCTCTTTCTTACTCATGTGTTTCTCTTTGAGGAGATCTTCACTTCTGTTCTTTTACAACCTTGGAAGCACCAGATGCAAAGACACACAATGAGACACTAGGAGAGAAACAACGATATGGGAAGGTGTAGTTAAGGGGAAGTGCGGCGAGTTGGGGGGAGAGAAGAATCTAGACAAAGGCTACGGAAGCACAAGCCAAGATGGAGGCAGGCAGGATGCCTCTGTGAACCAGCGAGCTCTGGCTGGCGTACCCATCACCAGGGGAGGAAGCAAGAGCGGAAGAGAAGTTAAGGCTGAGTGTGATGGACGGACAGCAGTCCTGGGGGCAGGGCGGGGCTCGGTAAACAGCATTGAGTGGGGGGGCATCAAAAAGAGGGGGAGGCACTAACAGGTGTACAACAAAGGTGATTTGAGGGACGCAATGTTCACAACTCCCAGACTGTTAGGGCGAAAAGGAATCTGAAAGAACAAATAGAGAAGGAAGAAGAAAGGAAAAGGAAGGTAAAAAGGACTCTGGAAGATGAGGGAGGCCAAAGGCTTGTTGCTTTTCCTTCGTGGCTCAGAGACAAGAGTACTCTGTCCCCAAGAACAATCAGGCTTTGATCTGTGGCCTGGGGAGTGACCTGCATTCCTCCAGACTTTCTAACTTAATGTTTCCAAACAATGATCGCCCCCCCTCCCTCTTCCTGCGGCTCCTCAAACCTCCGAGTCTTCCTGTCACTGCAGCGAATGGCGTCCCTACTCGGGACATCAGCCGATCTGAATTCACGCTCGGAGCTTGTCGGTCCCTCCCACATCCAATGACAAAACGACTTGCCCTGGGCTCTCAGGAACACACTCGGAATCAGACTCTCAGACTCTTAGTGGCAAAAGCACTTGACTGCTACGTGGCATTCTGAGACAGAAGCCTCTGGGAAGGCCAAGGTTTCTGGCCTTCTCCAGTCCTGAGGAGTTCGCCTGGGAACAGGGTGCAGGGCTGCTCGGCCCCACTGGCCTCCCTTCAGTCCCCCTCCTTGGTAGATTTCTCCTTTAAGGACGCACAACTGACCCCCACCTCGTCCTTGGACTTGACGTTCCTGACAGTTGGCCACCGGCATCCAGAAGGCTCTGGAGGGAGGCCGAGGCGGCTTCTGGGCCGACGGTCCTTCCCACGCTGCACGGTTCTGCTGCCTCTGATGTCCCGCCGCCCTCTGGCACTCTGGGCAGTTTTCTCAGATTCTTATTTGGCTCAAAACCTCGGTCTCACAACCCGAGCCAGCTCGTGGCGAGCTTGCCAAGTGGCCTCCTCAGTGGCTGCTGCTCCCCCACCTTCCCCGGAGCCACGCTGGGGTGGGAGCCACGCTCGGGCGAGCCTCTTCCACGCTCCCCACAACGGCGCCCTGGTGCCAAAGCCCTTCCTTACCTGAGGACAGGAGGCTCCCGCTGCTGCCGCTGATGATCTTGCCCTTGCTCCCCATGTTGGCCAGCTTCGAGGTCTTCAGCGTGCCGGTCTCGGTGAGGTCGATGGCGATCTCGCTCAGGCTGCGTGCGGCATGGATTTTAGACTAGAATGGAAAAGGCAACCACGTTATCAAGAGGCGGTGTTCACCTCTGACAAGAAGAGTTATCGCTCGCCTGCTTGGCGTCCCGACATTTAGCACAAAGACTCATTTCCTGGCTTGCAGCATCTTTATGTTTGTGTTTCTCGGCTCCATCCCTAAGCACTGAAGCTCCCTGCGTGAGGCACGGCTGTAGGGCGGACGCCAGTGGTACATTTTCCAAGGTCTGCCTTCTATGGGCTGTGCCGTGCAGTGCCTAGCACAGGGGCTGTGACGTCAGACAGACCTGGCCGGATCCTGTTTGGGGAACGTTACTTAATGTCACTGAACCTCTTTATTCCCAGGTATAAAATGGGATGATCAGCACCTGCCACTTCAGGTTCTGTTAGAGTCAAAGGAAGGAAGGCATGTGAGAGGGTTCCCTATGCTGTTCCCTGGAACCCAGCTCTCCATAAAATAGGAACGGTTTTATTTTGTGTTCAAAGAAGGAAGAAGAAACCAATTTTCAGCTTTGTGAAGGACAGAAGAGATACGTGAAACCATTCAGGAAGTCCCAGTGGATCCTGAGGGCATTTAAATCTCATACATTGTTAGCGACATGGCCATGGGAAGTTAGAGGACTGGGAAGGGACCTGCAGCATGTCTAAAGGTATAGAAGCCTCTAGAACAACTGATCACTGGGACACTCAGGCCCTACCAAGAAGCCCTGACACAGTGCCTGGCTTCTATTTTGATACCTAACCATACTCTCCAGAGTCTCGATTTTAGTTAACACTCCACTCCACTGTGCATATTAATTGGCCCGACTCGGCTAATCATAACAGTAGGTTAGAATAATTAGAAAAGAACTCTGTAATCATAATTACATTCCTAAAAGTAACTGTTTTTCATAAAACTTCCTTTTTTAGCTACCGCCCCCAGAAAGTGAAAATGGGTTTGCATTTCCTACACGTGTTTGATGTTTTTGTTTTTTTTTCCCTTCTTCAGGAAATCAGTTTTTGTGATAGCGCATCAGGCAACAGGCTTTACCCAAAGCACTAATTCAATGAAAACAGCAATCAACACCAGTAGAACCCATAGGTTTGCTGATGTTTCTTTCCATGGCCATTGGCCACAGCACGTACACCGATGGTTTGGGAAGTCGGTCGAAAATGGAGTTTTTCAGTCGCTTAATGTGCATTCACCAACCATCCCCTCCGTGTGAGGCCAAGTCTGGCCCCCACACAGGAGAAGCCAGCAGGAGCAGATATGAGGGCCATGGAGGGATCAGTAGATACTCTCCATTCTTCCTCGTTGACATTCTCTACCCAAGTGCCTGCCCTGTGCTGTCCAGCAAAGCTATCACCCCTGTGGCCTCGCCCCTCCTCTGGCCTCCACACTGATGTGGACACGGACATCCATGCTTTCTAAGAGCTGAATGCTTTCCTCTTGTGAGAAGAGGAGAGTCTGTAAGGAAACATGGGAGTCGAGTTGCTTGTTTGCCAGATATGAACCATCATCCCACTGGTCCTTCCTTGACTGAGGTCTCCTTTCTGACCTCAACTCTTGCCCCTCCATTCAGAACCAGGTCGCCTCCCTCAGGTCACTGCCTCCTCGCTGATGACCTAATCCTTAATCCCGCCCAGCAGGCCCCCTGCAGCGCTCCGGCTTGCCTCGGAAGCAGGAAGTGCCTTTCATTTCACACGCGTGCATGTCCACAGGGTGCATCTGGTTGAGCTTTACCCTCCGAGCGAGCCGAGGAAGCACATCCATTACTTTCTTTAGCACGCCTCTTTGCTAACGCCCACGCTTTAATCAAAGGAGCCGAGGACGCTTGCATTATGTAATGACTCACAGACACACAGACTGACTGAGCATGAATGGTAAGGGGCCCAGAGTATGAAGTCAGAAAGATCTGGACTGGAATCTCAGCCCTGGCCAGTTCATCATTGTTTGACCACGATCTGCAAGCTGTCTGATGCTCAGATCCCGGTTTATAAAATGAAGCTCTTAAAACCCATAGGGCAGAGTTGTGACAAGGACTAAATTAGGTCATATACACAAAAGCCACTGGAATGGAAATAGGAATGTGATGCAAATCAGGACCTGGAAGCAACTTGCTAAATAAGAGGAGACGTATGGCTCAACCTGGTATTTGAGGGAATCTCATTAATCACACGGAAGACCTATCCCCACCCCACCTCCATTCCTGCCACGTATCAGTCTCAGAAACAAAAAACCAAACTATGGAGAGAGGACCAACAGAGATCCTTCCCATGGGAGACCAGATTCCTGGAAGCTTTAGGAAAGTACTGGCTTCTCTCTGAATGGAAGTATCACAATGACCAAACAGACCCAGCAGAGAGAGCAAGCGCTAAGAGGAAGGAGCACTGATGGGGAGATTCTCTTCCGGCAAAGTCAAGTCTTTGGGACACCCTGAAAGAGCTGCCAAAATCCTCAACATCAACATCGTACTTTGGGGGGGGTCTTGTCCTGCCAACTTTTATTATGGATACCCCACGAGCAAGGTTTAATGGTCTCCTACCATGCTTTCTCCCTGTTTTTGATCTAGATGGAAAGAAGAACAGCAGACAGATCAAAAAGAAAAAAACAAAACCCAACGACTGAGGAGGAGGAACGATGTCCGGACGAGAGGTCACCTTGACAAGTCCCTGCTCAGAGGTCAGAGCCTAAGTGTCTAATGTTAACTCTCAATGATTGGAGCTTTCAAATATTTTCCTCTGAAGTCTACACAACAGTCCTCGGCTCTGGGCCTCAGAGCTTGCCGGGACCCAGAGATGACATTTTTCATCTTGGGGGTCGGCACACAGAAGTCACCAGGTGTGGCCGGTGCCTGTACAGCTTCTCATCCTGAATGAGCCGTAGGAAGCCAAGCAACATGGGCTCTTTCTGCTCTGTGTCTGGTGATGGAGGAAGGGAGGGGGGAAAGGAGGGAGAAGTGGGGGGGGGGAGAGAGAGAGAGAGAGAGGGAGGGAGGGAGGGAGATGTTCTTACATGATTTGCACAAGGATCCTGAAAGAAGGAAACACCTGAGCACCAGGCAAGAACGGGAGGCATCTTGGCCACCCGCCCCTGCTGACTCAAAGCACTAGACCACACTTGTCTCTGGGGCCGATAAGCATCACTTAGGAGGCCGGGGCTTTGCAGAAGAACTTCAGAGAAAGGAATGGTTGGCATGGGCCAACTCAGCAGGGTGTGAAGCAATGGCCAGTATGCCAGCCAACGCTGGCTGCTCAGAAATATTTGGAAACTCGTCCCAGGCCTGTCATTCTGCCCACCGGAGATGGAGCGCGTCACCCTTGTACAGAGAGCGGCATTCCAGAAACGAAAGGTGGTGTAAGTCCTGAGGGGAATTTTATCATCTCTGATTTCATCTGGGAAAGTTTTAGAGAATTTAACCTTTACACAAGTGTTGGCCAGGGAATAGTGTTGGATTAATAATGATAAGGATAAAAGGTAACAGAGATCTCCAAAAGCAGTTTCACACACATTGTGTCATTGGGCCGATCAATAGTTTCCGAAGTGATTTCCTTCCTTGTTCTCTCACATCGGGGAAGCAAAGTGGGAGCAAGGAGACACTCGCCCAAGGTCACAGATGTGGTGATGAAGTCCCTGGGCCGCCACGTGGAATTTATTCCTCACCTGCCACTGTGGGTTGAAGACTTGGTTCCTACGAGAAATGGGAGGGCTCTGGAGATCTGTGAGTATGCAGAGCTCATTGGGGGAAAGTTCTCCAACTCCCGGGCCAACGTGTGTTTCCTTCCATTCCCCAGGGCTCACCGAGATGGACGACTGAAATTTCCCTATTGCTGTGGGCACCTGGTTTGGCCTTTTAATATATACTTCCTGCTAATAAAAGAACTTTGAGACTATTTGAAGTTTACTTGTTACAGCAGAGGGCTGACCTGTAAGCCTGGCAAATAAGGCTTCTCTAACTGTAGAGGAAGACCACCTTTGAGAAATGGGACAAAGAGCCCTAAGAATGGTCTCCTGGGGCACCTGGGAGGCTCAGTTGATTAAGCATCAACCCTTGATTTCAGCTTAGGTCATGATCTCTTGGTTCCGGGAATCAACTCCTGCGTCAGGCTCCGCACTGACAGTGCAGAGCTGGTCTGGGATGCTCTTTCTGCCCCTTCCCTGCTCAAGTGTGTGTTCTCCCTCTCTCAAAATAAACACACATTAAAAAAAAAAAAAAAAAAAAAAAGAATCTGCTTCTCTCTCTCTCTCTCTCTCTATGCAAAAACCCAGCACAGGGCTGAAGATCTCAATGCTAATGCACTAACCTCAGGGTGAAATACACTTGGTCTTTTTTCCTTTCACCACTGTGCTACTGGTGTGTTTGGGGGGTCTGCCCCCAAGAGGCATCAGCAGTGGGGCTGAGGATGGTTGCCAGGGTCTCCACCCCTCACCACGCATTCCCCAACAGTGCAGAGGAGGCAATCCATGCTGTGAGGTACTGACCTCCAACTCTTGCAGCCAGAGGGCAAAATGCGGACACCCACCCACCGTTTCAAGCTAAAGCATGAATCAAAATGCTTAGGCCCTGTTCCTTTTGATCTAATTGGGCTTCAAATCCCTGTGCCAATGTCCATCACCACCCGGAAAGCCACGGAATGCTCCCATTATGCCTAACAACAAAAAATACTCCATTCTGTGCCCATTCATCCCAGAAAATGACCAAAAAAGGGGTCAAGAAGAAGGCTTAGCAGAGAAGAAAAACGTGTTACACAGGAGAGAGTGACAGCTATGCAGGAAGGGCCCTGACTTGAGGCTGATTTATGAGTTGACAGATTGTTTCCTTTTCTCCTGTTTTCTTACTATCTTTTTCTTCCCTGCCACTGGGGCCCAGTCTCTCCTACTCCTCTGCCCACACTGGGCAAAGAGCAACCCAATCCAGACAGAAAGTAAGACAGAAGAAGAAGCGGTCAGGATCCAAGTAAGGCCAGGGTCCAGCCACGTCCTCACCTCCCGATGGGACAAAACGTTCCAGGAGGGCAAGGCTGGCCTCCCTTCACAGCTCCGCATCCCCTCCGCCAAGCCGGCAGGCTCCTGAGAAAAGTGCAAGACCGGTCTAGACGGAGCTCTCAATGGCTTGGGGGTGGGGGGAGGAGAGCCAAGGCAGCCTGGCAGACGGACGCAGTGGAGGAAGAGGGGGCCGAGTGTTGATACGAGCAGTGTGTGAACGGAGGAGACGTCACGCTCCCACCCACCAGAAAATGCACCTGTGTGTCTGCACGGAGGCTGGGTCAATCCCCCTGAGAGGATGGCTCTGCACCAAGGCCTGAGGGTCCGGGTCTACCTTAGGGAAATGGTTGGTGGTTTTTTTGTTTTGTTTTAAGGGAACTGGCAGTTGGAAAAGCCTGGAGGGTTTTCACAGCAATTATCCTCAACAGTTAGATGGTGTCTATTAATTGCGAACCGGTTGTTTTTTTTTTTCCCTCTCTCTCCCAAAAAGAAAACAATATGCCACTGTTTAAACACCATAAAGGGCTTGACAGCTCGTTCCTAGGAGAGGTTCCGGAGGTTCAAAAGCACGCCTGGAATTCCTCAAAAGGGCCCTACCTGGCCTCAGCAGAGGGCCTGAGAGGCTCTGCAGCTATGGCCCAGCCCCTTGACCAAGTTGCACGGAACGTGCCCTCTGGAAGAGCCTGTCTCCTTCCTCTCTCCTAACTCCGAAAGGCAAGCACGTACCTGTGCATGTCTCGGGGAGGGAGGGGGACATGGCGCAGCCCCATCCATCGAATTCCTGATCTGTCAATCAGGAGACCCAGACAGGGGCCTGAGTGCCCCCTCAGGCAAGCTTCCACCTCGGGGCAAGGTCTGGTCCTTGCAGAGTCCCTCCCAGTCCCCGGAAAGGGACTTACCTTACTCTGCTTTCTGTCCAGATAGAACTGGTGTTGGCTAATGGCCATAGCCCAGATGGACTTGATCAATGCCGGACACGCGTACCACGTATGCACCGCGATGCCACTGTGTCCAAATGTCCTCCTGGTCACCGAAGCCCTGGGACAGCAAGAATCAGAAGTTCAGCCACGTTTATGATGAGGGACTCCAGTGATCAGCTGACAGCTTTTACCAAGAACTCTGGGCTCTAAAAGCCCTGGCATAAAGGGGACAGATGAATAAGCACGTGTGCTCGCGCGCACATGCGCACACACACACACACACACACACACACACACTTAGTGAAATTAGCTAGCAAAGGCCAGTTTTTTAATTTAATAAAAATTGTGTATATCTAAAGTATACAATAGGATTTGATATACACAGTGAAATCATCACTACAGTCAAGCTAATGATTGTTCTTCACACATTTGTGTCACAAGAGCACTGGAGATCTACTCTTAGCTCATTTCCAATAGTCAGTACACATCATGAACTACAGTCCTCATGCTGTACCTTAGATCTGCAGGCCTATTCGTCCTACACAACTGCAGCTTTGTACCTCTGACCAGCATCTCCCTACCTCCCCTCTTCCCTAGCCCAAGTAACCACCCTTCCACTCTCGGCTTCCACTTTTTTTTGGTTTGTTTTGTTTATTCATGTTTGAGAGAAAGAGCGTAAGCAGGGGTGAGGCACAGAGAGAGGGGACAGAGGATCTGAAGTGGGCTCTGCACCGACAGCAGCGAGGCCGACAGGGGACTCGAACTCACGAACTATGAGATCGTGACTCGAGCCCAAGTCCGACGTTCAACCCACTGAGCCACCCAGGCGCCCCTACTATTTGACTTTTTAGATTCCACATACTAGTGAGATCACACCGTTCTTTCCTTTCTGTGTCTGGCTTCTTTCACTTGAGCATAATGTCCTCCACATCCATCCACACTGTTGCCAATGGCAGGGCTCCATCCTTTCTCATGGCTGAATAATATTCCATTGTATTTATACAATTTCTTTATCCATTCATCCCTCGATGAACACTTAGGTTACGTCCATATTTTGGCTATCGTGAATAATGCTCATCTCGTGATTTACTGGCTCCTTAGGATTCAAAGTCTATCCAAGCTTCTGTCTTCTCTGGGATAAGATGGGTCATTCTAGGTCACTGGACAGTCCTTTCTGAGTTTCAGCTCTTGGCACTGGGCCAAGACAAACTTCAGAAACAGGAAGAGCCTTTGACAATGTCCTTTATTAAATAGACGGCAATGCTGCCTATGGTGAATGATAAGTAAATTCCGCTCTAATCACCACCATGGACCATAGCCTGTGGGAAGTCCCGAAGGAGTCCAGACTTCTTACACTGCTCTAACTTCATGTTCCTTGAGAGAGTGGTTATCCTTCTCAAATTTATTCAGAGGACAGGCAGGGCATAGAGAATCAGGAGAGGGAAGGCAGAATGGAGTCCAGCCAATCTTCACTACCCCTCCTCCACACACACACTGACATAGAAGATAGGGCCTATCTGTGTAGAGAGAGGCAATTAGATTTTAAAAATAAAATGCTAGGGACACATGGATGGCTTACTCGGTTAAGCATCCGACTTGGGCTCAGGTCATGATCTCACAGTTCAGGAGTTCGAGCCCCATCAGGCTCTCTGCTGTGAGCACAGAGCTCCCTTTGGATCCTCTGTTTCTCTCTCTTTCTGCCCCTCCCCTGCACCCTCTTTCTCTCTCAAAATAAACACGAAAAAAAAAATCAAAATAAAAGTGGAGAACATGGGTCCCAACAGAATTCACATCATCAGTGGCATAGGGTGAAAAAAGAAGGGTTCTATGATGCTTTCAGTGAAATGTGTTCCATAGGATGGTTCTGCAAATCAAATCGGAGAACATGTATTTGCATGCATGTTTGTGTGTGTGTTTATGTGTGTGTGTGTGTGTGCGCGCGCGTGTGCGTGTGTGCAGGTGCGTGCCAGTGCAGGACAAGGTGCCAGGGTGGGGACTGGGGTACCCCACGTGAACATCGGAAGAACAAAGTGCATTCTCAAGTTGAAGATCTCTAATGTGGAAGATTTTCCCCGGAAGTAAACTTAGAGCTGCTCCCCCATCATTTTACCTTAGGGGCACCAGGGGCCTTCTTCAGACCCGCTTTTAGGGAACAGTTCAACTCTTGCTGGTCAGTTAATGCTACGGATTCTAGGCACGCTTTGGTTAAAAGTTAGGAGAAAATGCCGGCTCATGAGAGCGCACACAGCTGAAAATAATGGAGAAGGAGCCGGTGAGAAAGTTGGGAGCAATATGCCCCACAGACCTCTGCAGAAATAAGAAACCATGATCAAAACTTCCCTCTTCAGCTTCTAGGCCAATGGCTGCTCCTGGGACGAAGTACAACCATTTCTCCCAGAAAAGTAGAATGAGAAAGGGTGAGCATGTCAGGAGCCTCGCCAGGTCTGGGAGGTGCTGCAGAAACACCCCATCAGACGCGGAGTTTTCTCCCACTCCATTCATTATTCATCTATCTCTTCCCCGCATCTCTCCCTTCAGGCTCTTCCCACCCCAGCGACTTTGCTGTTTTGCCTAAACCTTAGAAACGGAGAAGGTGCCAAACCCGGAGAACCAGAGAACCTGGGGATCGAGCTGGGGGTGTGTGTACAGGGGCACACATCTCACGTCCTCCTCTGTGGTCCGCAAAGGGCACATCGACTCGGGACACACCCTCTGCCCGGGGTGATCCCTGGTCCCTGTCTGTGTCCCGCCCACGGCCTCGGCCTCGTCATGGCAGGATTCTTTTCCTCACTTGCCATCAAACCCCTCACCTCTGACTCCCTGGCTGGGACCACCTCAACATCGAGTCCATCAGACTCGTGTTCCCTGCTCCAAATACGTGCAGCAACAGCAGTGGGCGAGGCCTTTCAGATAAGCAGCACCCTGTGGCTGTGGGAAGAGCATTTATTGCCCTAGGAGGTGGGTGGTGCGGACAGCCTCTGCTCTGCCATGAAACCCAGCTGCCAGCCCAGAGCAATCCCCTCGCCTTGCACTGGTGTCAACGTGGAGAAGGGGTCTTTAAAGCTTGGGTTTAAAGTCAGCTTGGGCTTCCACCTCTGCACCAGGGCAGACACCTCTCTGGCTACCCCCTCCCTGCCTGCCTCTAGGGTGGCGGAGGGCGGTTTCCCTCCAGGAGGCGTGCTCACACACCGCCTTCTAGTGCCTCCCTTCCTTCCTAAGAACCAGAGAGGTTCAGCTTAGAACCTCTCCTTCTTGGGAACCTCTCCTGAGCAGGCTGGCTTCTCCACCCTCGGCATTCATGGCCTCTGCCGTTCAGCACTCAAGTCCCAGTGTTTTGCGTACAGCGGGTGGTAACGCCTGTGAGTCTTAGAGCCAGACTCCACGGTTCAAGTCCTTCCTGCACCACTTATCAGCTTTTTGTAACCTAGACCGATTCCCTGGGCCTACAGTGAGGACCCCATGAGACAATGCGTCCAAGGGTCTAGGACAGTGCCTGCCCACGGTCAACAATAAGCATCCAGTTCTTTCTCTTGCCTTTCTCCCCAGCTGTGCTACCCTTTCTGTCTCAGGGCAAAGGACCTCTCTTGGTAGCCCAGAATGTCTGAAACCGCCTAAAGTTCTGCAATAGTTATGTGTGAGGTTTGGACCCTTTGCTCTATCTTGGGCCTTGGGAAAGGGAAGGCCATATAGTATTACATCTCAGACAGAGTGACAGACTGGGGAACACCCCCCCCCACACACACACACCCACACACGGATTGCAGATGTGCCCGAGGTGCCTGAGTTAGCAGATAGGGAGCACAGCCCCTTAGAGGACCCAGTCCCCAGTGTTCATCCTGTGAGACAGCCCTCTCTGCATGTGACCCATTGTGACACCATTCAGTTTACTCTTTTCAGACACAGGGTGAAGGGGGAGAGAGCCTAAGACTGGGCTGATGGAGTTCACCTGGAGCAGAGGCAGCGTTCCTTCTTGGGGGCAGGCTTCCTCTCAGCGTCTGTCCCTCCCCCGCGTGGCCTGCACAAATGGACTCCCGCTCGGCAGGGGCAGCGTCTCACAGACACTTGGCAGGACCCCAAGGAAGGCCAGGCAAGTGGTCACTCGGCTCACGTCAGGGGCTCGCCCCCCCCCCGCCCCCCGACGTGCAAGACTGGCTCTCTGAAAGCTCTCCATCCACCTGCTGTTCTAGTGGAAGGGTGGTGGGGGCGTGGGCGGAGCTGCTCCCCTCGGAGGCACGGGCTGTTGCAGGCAGATTACCCAGAGGGCAGAGTGGCCTGTCACCCCTGCTGGGTTATCGCTGGTGGCAGGAGTGGAGACACAGCACATGCTCAGCCTTCTCACCTGGGGGGAGGGGGGCAGTGTCTTGCCCCGACAGCTCTGGGAGGCAAAGTGGCTTGTTTTGGGGGCTCGGAAGCCCTGTGTGAGGGGAGCCGGGCCAAGTCCTCTCTGGCTGGCCAAGGCCCTGTAATCACTGCTGCCTACATGCCCTGTTCACACCTTTACCGTCTTCCTGGGGACCCCTTCTTGGAAATCCATCTTGGGACCTAGTGAAAGCCATTTATCCTTAGGTGTCAGGCCTGTTTTAGGGGAGTTCTGCTATTGTTTCTGGGCTGCCTCTAAGTTCAGGGCTGCCAGACACAAAGGGAGGAAAAGCAACCGGTAAGTGCCGCCCGAGAACCTTCCACGCAGGGGCTCGCGGCATTCCAAACGGGACCCTATTGTTTGGCATCTGACTTAGAGAGCATGGATTTTTCTACACTGGTGCTCCCCGAGGCACAACGTGGGGTGGAGAGAAACCCAACTGTGTCTCCTTCACATGCACCCACAACACTGACACCCCGAAACCTTATAGCTCGTGGAGGGAGTCAATTTAACCCAACTGCTTTGGGTACAAATCCCTTTAGGTGCTATCTTCCTGCCAACACTCAGAAGCTCTGAACAAGCCATCGCTCAGCCTCTTCTTCTGGGAAGAGCTCTCTAGAAGGACTCGGCCCACTGCCCAGTTTACTGTGGTGTGTGATACCGAGTGTTATCCACCTTCCCTAAAATGCCCGGGCAGCCAACTCCACACTCAGGAATCCCAGACACATGCAGCCAGGTGCGGTGATCACCAAATCGCCCATTTCCCTCACGCGTGTGCACACACGCAACGCACACTTGAATCCATTGCTTCTAGAAACACGTTAAGCACAAAACAAAGCCTCACTCGCTGTCAGACGTGAATATCCACACCTCGGCCAACCGTCCCCTCCCCCCTCCCCCAAATGAACAATGACAGCACAAACAGGCCGGGTGGGCCACACACTCCCGGAAGGAAAGGACTTCTCTGGCTTACCTGCGGGGGTCATGAACTTCCACGGAAAACTTCTTTTCTCTGAAATACAGGTTTTCCAACTGCCTCCATTGGAAGATCTGGACGAGAAACAACGCGGTTTACGTTCAGAAGCGGGTTGGCTCAGGGCAGGAGCCGGTCCTCCCTTGGCCGCTGAACTACAGCTGGCAGCTTCCTTATCAAAGCGGAGACCACACAGTTTGCACCTCCTCCGGCTCTTGCTGCACACCCGCGCGCGCGCACACACACACAGGCCGCTCTCCAGCTCAAAACCGGGCAACGTGGGTGTGGATTTTTCCTGCAGGTTTCTTAACAGGAACAAAACAAGTTCTTTTCAAGTTGTTCCCCTCCGCTCTGCCCTTTGTTGCAGGATTCGCGGCCGTTCCCAGCTCCGCAGACTTTTCCCTCCAAAGTGGGGGTGGGGGCGTGAGCGTGGGGAGGGGAGGGCGGGCGGCGGGGCTCTCAGAGGGGAGCAGGGGCCATCTGCGTGCCTCGCCGAGCTGAGCCCTCTCCCCCCGGTGCTGAAATGGGAAGGCAGTCAAATTCCCAGCCTCCCATCGGGACTCCACTTCCTGCCCACTAATGTGTAAGAGCTCGGACTCGCCCTGGTGAGTCGGCTCCGGGAAGCTTCTCTGCGAAGGGCCGCCGGAACCTTATTTTTCAGGGTAGTTGACTGGAGATAACAATATGCGCTTGTCAAGCCCCGCTTCTTGCCCGAGGCACAAAGACAAACGGAGTCCCAGGGCAGAGGAGGGGAGTCAGGGCAGTTCTGCAAAGTGGGAGGGACAGGGCGCCTGCTGCTGCTCCGGGAGGCAGGACTCCTTCCCCGGGGGAGGAGGGAGCCTCTTAACTACAGGGAGGACCACCCGGTCTGGGAGTAATTAGGGCAGCAGCGTTCTGGAGGGCCTTCCTTTCATCAGAAGGGAAAGTTCGTTAACCCTCTGGACAGTGTCACAAGAGGTTAAAGTTATGCACACAGCATTTATATTTACGTTACTTGGGCTTACATTCAATGCCTCCACTGCAGCCGCTGCTATACACTTACAATTTGAGCTGATTTGCCCCCAAAAGAGCGTAGAACAGGAATCCCGTGCTTCTTCCCCCTGACAGAGGCTGATCCTCCCTGGGGTCCTCTGCTCCATGCATGGAGGCGGAGGAGTTTTAGGGACTCATCCTCCACCTGGAGTTCTCGGAGCCGGGGCTCCTGAGGCTCCCTGACCTGCTCACCTTTTCTCCCCCTTAAAAAAGTGAAAGCAATTTCCCGATTTCCCGGTGCCCCCACAGCCCTGCCCTCCCAGACCAAGACCTGCTAGCTAGTCAGGGCTTGGCCAAAGGACTCCACCCCTTGTCAGACTGGGCTGAAAAGAAAATCAGTTTCTAGAATGGCTGCATTCTTTTCTCTCCACAACCTGCTCGGCAGAATTGTACAATTATTTCGTCCGCACAATAGGGAGGAAGGCCTCTCCTCTTCCTACTCTTTGGTCCACGGCTCAAAGAACGTGTCACTCTGAAGCCCAAGGAAAACTATACTTCTCTTTCTCCCTTAGTGTCTGCTCAAGAGGGAAGAGAGACATTTCAAGGAAAGCAAGGGGACTGGAGCCCTACCTTGGCTCGGACGGCTCTGCGGGAGTCCACAGAGGAAAGGCCACCTTGAATAGAGCCCATTACCAAGTCACAGATCTGAGTCACACTCTATTGGATGCTCCGCTAATAAGCTCGGTGAAACACCTGAAGTTCCTCTCTGCCCACCCACCCTCCCTCGACATTCCCGTTATTAGATATTTATAGACATTCCACCTGAACTTAGCCAGCGAGTTCAAAAGCATGAGGTCTCACATATGCCGGACACGGATCTCCTGATCTGGAGGCAGAACACACGCACGCCTGCGGTCTGACTGCATTTGTATGAATATGGGGTTCCCTACATCCAAGCTGTCTGACCTTAGGCAAGTGACAGCATTTCCTTTAGCCTCAGTTTCCCCATCTGTCAAATGGCAATAATCTCCCTTTAAAGTAGGGGCAACACGGGGCGCCTGGGTGGCACAGTCGGTTAAGCGTCCGACTTCAGCTCAGGTCACGATCTCACGGTTTGCGGGTTCGAGCCCCGCGTCAGGCTCTGTGCTGACCCCTAGCTCAGAGCCTGGAGCCTGTCTTCAGATTCTGTGTCTCCCTCTCTCTCTGACCCTCCCCTGTTCACGCTGTCTCTCTCTCTCAGAAATAAAACATTAAAAAGATTAAAAAAAAAAAAAAGTAGGGGCAACAGACCCTCGGCGTGGTGCTGGCACAAACTAAGTGCTCAGTGAACTTAGAGCTCAGTGGGGTTCCCTCATTGTTCTTACTTCTCCCAAATCCTGGCAAATAACAGGAAAACCAAAATAATTTTTTCTTCAATTTCCTAACTCCAAGCTGCCACGGGGTTGTCAGGAAATAAAAGGGGAGTATTCACGTTCTAGAAATCTTTGAGGAAGCGTACACAATTATTCCCCCATCCCCTTCTCTCATACCTTTCTTCTGAAAAATTGGGTGGATGGTAGACAGTTGCCTCCCCAGAGATGCTTCCAGATGCTGCTGCTGTGGAGAGCCTCACCTCTGTCCACACTGCCAATGGGACCAAACCTAACCCCGCGGGCTCGGCTGTGGTCCCTCTGTCCCCCAGCTCCTGGCATGGACCCTGGTGGCCTGGCTTCCAGAATCTCTCTAGGATGCTGGACATTTGTGTACCTATCCTAACAGGGGCCAGAGCAGGAGCTTTCCCTCAGGTCGGCTCTAAGCAGGGAGGGTTTGCACATGAAACACTGGGAAGGAAGGGCAAGGGGGAGTTGAATGAATGGACAGGGATTTTTGTTTTTTTGTTTTTTTTTAGGACCGAATCCCACCAATTAGTGGGAAGAGAACTTACTTGCTAATGGCTGATTAACTTTACAAGCAGGGTCCCAGGGACCCAAGAGGACTCATGTGGGAACATGAGCCCAGTCCTTTTCATCTCAGATATGGCAGAGGGGAAGGGTGGGGGCGCAGGGTATGAGGGCAGCAGAACATCTCTGCGCCTCCCCCATGCAGCCAGGCAACTGTCAGCCACTGGGGCCTCTACTGCTTGCTGTAAATGCACTGTCCCTTCACAGAGGGCTGGGAGTTTCTGGCCCCAGACCCCTGTTCCCAACAGCTTCAAGGCCAGCCTACTAAACCCTCCACACTAAGGCTCCGGGAGTACCAGCAGCAAGCCAACACAAGATGCCCCACCTTGTCTCCCCTTTGTAAATGGGGTGCACTGGACTGAGGTCCTGGCTTTAGAGGCAGCCCCAGATGGCCCGCGTCACTTTGGGAGAGCCTCTATGGCTGGGGGCAGCCGTCCTAACCCAGCTACCAGATAAAGCAGGCAACGTGCTCTGCAAATCCACATACAGACACATCACACACACACACAGGACTATCATTACGGCCTGGCTAGTTCCCTTAGGATTCTGCAGGACTTCCACGGCCAATTAGGCCCACTGAGCTAATTAAAAGCCACCATGTTGGTTTATCAATAATCAAAGGACTTATAAATTAATACCTATTAAATCAAGGCCTCTCTAATGCACCTCGTCTGGGCATCTTTAAAGCTCTACAAACATGCCTTCTTTGATCTTTTAGCACCGCCCCCCAAGAAGGAGGAGCCTGAAATTCACTTCTTGGGAAAAGTGAGGACCAGAGAAATTAGGGGAAACTGCCTCAGGCCACACCCACACAGCAAGTCAGTGAAGGAACCAGAAACCGGAGTCAAGGGCACCTGGCCCATTACTCTGTGCTCTTTCCACATGGGCCCACCAATTAGTGGGAAGAGCTCTTACTTGCTAATGGCTGATTAACTTTACGAGCAGAATTTTTACAAATGAGCAGCAAAGTCACTTTATGTATAAAACCCAATCTTTTTAGTTCTACACAATGGCTTTTTCGTTCCCTTTTGGCTGTCAATGATAGCAAGTATTCTTTCTTTCTCCTCTTAGACACCTGGATTCTTCTGGTTTTCTAAACAGAAATGCCTCAGTACTTTGCAGCCTCCAGCCAAGGACTAACAATGAGAAGCATGATTACGAATAGCCTCAAAAAGTTGGGCTTGTCCTAAAAACCCAAACTTGGAAGAACTATCCAGAAACGGCGTGAGACAGGATCTATCCCCATGGTGGGGGACCATGGCTGGTATCAGACGTGGGTTTGTAGTTTTTGACCCAGACAAGTGATTCCCAAGGGACCACGGGTCTGCCACTTCTGTTTTCTGGACCTCACTATTCTCATGTGGGAAACAGGAGTTGGGAAACATTTATCCACGGAGAGCAAACACGAATGGCTAATAAATAACCACTTTTGAGCAACAGGGTACACCATACACAATGAGCAGACCTGGGAAACTGGATCCTATTAGCTGGTCTGCGGGATTCCCACATCCTGTGTATCGCTGAAGGTCAGGGCAGAAAAAGGCTAACGTCTGCCCCCATACCCCGTTCCTTGTGAGTGGGGGAAGGCACGGCAGGGACACGAGTTTATGGAGTGCCGGAACAGCACATGGGGTGGTGGGCAAGCTCTTGGAATGGCCTGACAGGAAGCTGGCTTTAGTGGCTCTGATTCTTGACCAGGACTTCAGGGAGCCTATCTTCCTCCCATTCCTGAGGCTGAGTCACCAAGCCTCTTCATGACCTCTGAGTAACTTCCTGCTTCTTCGGGGGAAGGGGGGGCGTCCACTACAGAATCCCAGTAGCCTTGTGGTCCAGCCTCCTCCTTCCACAGATGAAGCAAGTCTGGTGGAGAGAGGTTAGGGAACTGGCAGAGGTTAAATAAGTAACTGATGTTGGGACCCATCCTCTGACTGGGCTGTCCTAGGCTCTTTCTAACCTACCACGAAGACCTGATGATGGGCAAGAACAAAGTTGTTGCAAGCTGAGGGGCAAGGGAATGATTGCTTCTTCACCAGCTCCTGGCAACTCCAAGATCTTGCACGTTTTCCAAACCCCAGCAAAGAGCTCGCTTACAGAAAGAATTAGACTCACAGCCAGGAATAATCTCCAAGCTCAGAATGAAACACACCAATTAGGAAACTCACTTCCTGGTTTCATTTCTGCTTTGTTCACCTTCTAGAAACTGGGCTGTCACTCACAACTCGGTGGGTTGACACCATATGCCAGGATTTTTCTTTAATTGCAGTTGCATACGCATTCAGTATTTTTTACTTTATGCTTAAAGAAGAAAGAAGCAAGTCCCTGGGGCTTTAGGTCACCTCTAAGCCCTACCCCCGTTTCCAATCTTTGAAGTAGAGGGGTCTACTTTGTGCTTACCCAAACTAATAGGAAACAGGAAGGACATGATGCCTAGTGCATGTTTATAGTCGTCAGGAGCTTACAGTCTAGTTGGGAAGAAAAGCCATACATAAAGTAGACTGTGTAGCAATGATGCAGCAGTTAACTTCATGATGGAGTTTAAAGTCACCTATAGTTTCTCTATTAGGCTTTTAAAACTCTATGGTTTTATTATACTTTATTAAGTTTCATGATTCTGCCTCAGATACTCCATATTCATGACCATTATTTTAATCTTCATGGTTTCAGTTCATCACTTTTAGGGGCAAAGAACTCTGGCTTGGAAGTCCAAAGGCCTCGGTGATTGTCCTGACTCTATTTACCCCTTTACACCTTAGGTTCCTTTTCTGTAAAAGGAGGTCTATGTGCACGTGTGGGCATTTCTACATCCTATGCGTGTGTTGAAGGCCAGCACTGGAAATCCAAGGAGGGTCCTATCTTACTCGTTGGGAGTTTAAAAATAAAATTGCAGGTCTTAAACACCTATTTCTAGGAGGCCATCCAGAATAATACTGATTAAAAGCATGGTTTTCAAAGACATCCTGTCTACCACTTACTAGCTGTGTATTTTGCCAAAGTAATTTCTTTGGATCTTAGTTTTCTCATCCTTCAAATACTATGACTAACAAGTTTTTTTTTTTTTTCATAGAGCTATTGTATTAATAGATACAAAGTGCTTAAAATGGTGCCCACCACAGGGCACTCAAATAGCTAGCATTATGTTCTCTCCCCTCCACCATTTACACACCCGAACACTTATTAGCCCAAAGTACAGGTTATGTAATTCTTCAAAAAAGATGTCTAGTACAGTACCATGGGCTTTCTTATCCATGTTTTCTCTTAGTTGGATTTCCCACAATGCAAACCTAAGCCTAATCCAGGCTCCTATTCATTGCATTTCAGTTGATGTTTGCTGTTCTCTTAGGGCTCCTTGGCTCCAATTTTTATTTTAAAAATTTTATTTTTTAAATTATTTGAGACAGAGACAGCCAGAGAGCACGTGAGCAGGGGAGGGTCAGAGAGAGAGATACAGAATCTGAAACAGGTCCCAGGCTCTGAGCTGGCTGTTAGCACAGAGCCTGATGTGGGGCTCGAACCCACGAACCACCAGATCATGGCCTGAGCCAAAGTCGGGCACTTAACCAACTGAGCCAGCCAGGCGCCCCTTGGCTCCAATTATTAACCAGCCAACTCCCACCCAGGTTCACTGCAATTGTGACCAGATTCAGCTTTGACTTTTCACCTATAATAATTTCTAATCTTACAACCCTAACAGTAGGAAAAAAGCATCCTACCGTAACACGGCTCAGCATTGCATGGAATGGAATGGGCTATACTGGGAACCCAATCAAACCCTCCAAGATAGGCAAGCCATGTTAACAGATAAATAGCTTACGAAGTGAAGAGGAGTATGTCCTTTGTTACCGGTGCTGAAGGAGGGCTCCCTGACATCTATTTTTTCCTCACAGGGCCACATACCCAGCAAGGAAAACAATGGCTAATTTTTCTCAGCAGCCAGGCCTAATGGAATCAAGATGCTCCCGCGGCTGGCGGCCCACTCCTCGCTGTCAGACTACACAAGCTCTAAATTGATTCGGTTAATTCAGTGACAGATGCTCCGAGCACCAGGCCTTGACCCTTTAATGGATGACCTCTTTTTAACCCATCAGAAACCTCTTAGCTTCCTTTGGCTTAAGAGTCATTACTTGGGCAAAAGAGATAGAGGGTCAACAAGCACTTCTCAGGCCCAGAGAAACAGGCTACTTTTATTCCCTCCCTCCCCCTCACCCCCACTGGACTTCATTTCCTTTTATTTTTCTCCCTGGAGGGCATCTCTGTTTTCTCACGTGGACTTTGGTCTTTCTTATGGAAAGATCTTACTACGAAGTCTGGCAAATGTAAAAACTTTCAAGAGAAGCTCAAAGTGTTTTTCTCTTATCCTTGGCCTCCTGAGGAAGCTCCTCCCTCCTCAGAGCGCTTCTGGGGAACGCACAAAGGTTAGTGCTGAATGGAGAAGCTGGACAGGTCAGTGACTGGTCCTATCTGGGTCTAGCTTTGTGTTTTTTTTTTTTTAAGCAATGACACTGTGGTCCGGTTTTGTGCAGTTTAGCCTTCTGAGGCTGAGGTGTTGGATTAAATAGGAGGTGGGGATTAACGAGCACAGGGTGATGTATCAAAGGGCTGAATTACCATACCGCACACCTGAAAAGAATATTCCACTGTAAGTTACCTGAAATTAAAGACTCAAGTAAAATAGCCTTCAAGGTTCATCACACCTGCCATGACTGACATCAATGGGAAGCTTCAAAGAGGGAACTGGAGACATTTGGCACATCTGGAGGGAAAATTAGGCCTCCAGATGAAAATTAGGGCCATTTTCACCTGTAATGGCAAGGACTTTCCGCTTTGGACCGCTGTGAAGGGTTTTTGTTAGGATTACTTTGGAAGGCAGACTTTGGGGGGAAAACCTGTAGTTTTCAATTTTGTGGGATGGGGTGGCAGTTATCAGTCCTTTATGGCTGGCGGCTCTGTCCAGGGGTGTGGCATCACCGCGACACCTCATTTCCCTGGTAGAGGCCATCCGACTCCAAGGAAGGCAGGGGCAGAACGGTTCTGAGAACATCTTGGCAAGCAGCTCTCCACGGAAAGACAGGTATAGACTTTCATCACTAAAACCTGGTTTAATCAAGCTAGAAACAAACAACAACAACAACAACAAAACCAAAAAGCAAAAACGACAATCCTCTACCGTTAAAAAAAAAAAAAAAAAAAAAGTAAGGCAGCAAGGGTTCTTTGGGAATAATTAAGAGCAGCTCGTGTGCACTTTAAAACACCTAGTGCTTCCAGACTTGGCCGGTCCCCCTGGGATCGGGAAGGTGTGGAGACCATTGGTTTTTGCGGGTGCCACAGGAGAGGCAGGCCACCCGCTGCTGGGACCTCAGGTGTGAGCTCCGGGCTCTCCTGGCTGGAAGGGTCTCAGAGCAGCGGCCCAGCGGGCACCGGACCAGGGGTTGGCAGCCTGCTTCTCCAGCCAGGGTGCAGTGGAGGACGCTTCTGGGCTTGCTGGCTGCCCTTGCAGCGGGGGCAGCAGCCAGCAGAGGCGGCGAGTCCGGGACTGCCCCACTTCCGCCCGCCTGTCTGCTGGGGGTTCCTGCCTCTCCCCTGGACGATGCCTGGGGGGCCGGGGCTGGGTGGCTATCCCTGCAGCTGGAGCCCCACGGGACTTGGGGGACCTCTCCCTCTTGATCTTGCAGGCGAGGTTTTGTTTCCCTGTCACAGTGTTCCTTCCCAGAAAGGAGGGGGAAGAGAGGTTTCCTAGTGACTGTAGCATTCGTCTTCCCAGAAGGACTCGTCCTATTTAGAACTCTGCTTTTATCCTCTCTTCCTTCGATTCTGAAGGGGGCAGGTGAGTTTGGACACCTGTCAGTTTGGGGGACTAAGGGTGGGGAGCAGAAGAGGAAACCCAGACCTGGACCCAGCAGTCTGCTCTCATCCAAGCTTTCTTGCCAGAGCTCTCTCCCCCCTCCCCTGCAGCCTGGGCTAGTTCCCCGGGACACCCACATGTGTACTTCTACCAAAGCAATGTCCATCCTGTACTCCAATGGTCTTTCACTCAAAGGTCCTCTCTACCAGACTAGAAGCCTCCTGAAGGTACTTTCCTGGCACCTAGTGCAATGCCCAGGGTGTATTAGACACCCAACAATCTGTTGAGTGAGTGAGGAAGGAGCTTTAGGAGGTAGGTATTCTGGCAACCAAGTTCAGAGAGGTTAAGTCACTTTCTCAAAGCCACACAGCTGATCCATGATGGGAGCTGGTAGCTGAATGCTTATCCGCCTACACAAAAATTCAAGCAACATCCACACACGAGGAGCCCCAGCGGGGGTTAACAAGTAAATCAACTTCAAGAGCTAGGTCAACAAGGAAGTGGCAGTGAGTGGCAGCCCAAGAGCCACAACCCAGGCACCACAGCCCTTCCCCCTTCTGGTGGCCATTGTCTGAGCTAAACTCTATTCCACAGGGAACGAGGGGTGGGGGAAGCCTACGGTCACAAGCTGTAATTCTCTAGACCTGGAGTTGCTCCCACAGCTCTTCCTGCCTACAAATGGCCTCTGCTGGCGTCAGGCTCTTAGGGAGGCTCCAGGGAGGTAAGGTCTTCTACCTTTCCTGCAAATGTTCCCACGGAGCCCCAGGGGGCTGGGCAGGAGGGCCTCCCCACATGGTTCTTTCTGACTGTGCCAGCATTGGGTGTTCCAGAGGCCTGCGGGATCAGGAAGAGGAGATTAACCTGGGTTTCCCCTTAGGATCACACTCGTTAACAATAACAAAATCTCACAGCGTTCCCTTGTTTGGGCTGGGCTTAGCGCAAACACGCGGCTAAGGTCTCCCAAGACAAAAAGATACTGGAGCCAGCAAGCAAGGTTTCCCAGCCTAACGCTTCCTGCTTCAGAGAACGAAATGGTGTCCAGACTCGCCAGTCTTGTCCCACGGACCGCAGCACCCCAGTGATGCCACGCCTCCTGTCCAATTACTCTTAGCTTTCTGGGTCTTTCTGGTCCAAGAAACCAAAAATATCGAAGGATGATCCAGATGGAAGCAACTTCTAGGCTTTTCACCTTCCCAATGACAATCCTCGGCTGTGAGAAGCACTGGTGCCTCTGGCCTCCTTTCCTCTTGCTCATCAAGGGCTCACTCTCCCCATGATGCTTAAGCCCTTCCTCACAGGAGCTACGCACTTACCCTCATGGCCACTGCACACGTCCCTGTGGACACAGTCTCCCAACTGGCAGTGGGGCCCAACAAGCAAATATTCAGCACTGTTTTTATTCACTAAGCAACTGCTTAGTATCTACTGTATGTCAGGCACTGTGCTAGACAGCAGACCTATGGTATTATGTATTACTATGTAATATGGTATTACACTATATACGTATGTAAAGGAATCCATATTTTTGTGTGTGTGGGGTGGGCAAATACGTAAGAAAATGCAGTTGGGAAGTCAAAGGAAAATAGGTTCCAAGGACAAACAGAAGGTAGGACATGGGTTGCCACGGTCAACAAGGCGGTTGGGGAAGCTGAAGGAACAGCGAAGTCTTTTCAGAAAAAACTGGGGGCCAAGCCACACGCCTTATGAGGGAATAGGGCCAATGCGAAGAGCCAAGGCACCACTCGCATGTGCAGGTTTGCTTCACGAATGCAGGAAATGCTGAAGAACACCTCAGAAGACGAGGGGATAGTCTTCAGCCGCAGAGAGGAACGAGGTCCTGAGTCAGGCTACAACACGATGGCTTTGGCAAACCTTCTACATGGAAGAAGCCAGAATCCAAAGGACACAGACTAGGATTCTATTCCCACAAACTGTCTGGGAACGGGCAAACCCAAGGGGTGGAAAGCAGGCTGAGTGCCTAGGGACTGGGGGAAGAGATGGGGAGCGACCGAGGGCTCCCGAGGGCCCATCATCGTCTGGATTAATCACAAATCACAAGACACTCTTTAGTTAAAACTAACTACCTGAAAGGAGCCAGGAATCCAGGATAAAAGCCCTTTAACCGTCCCACCCCCCAGTGGTGTTCCTTCACCCTAAGAAGCACCCCTAACCCGTCAGAAGGGTCTCTGACCAGGGTCCTCCCTTGGATCTCCTTCTAAAGATGATACCTGAACTCCCCTCGCCCGACAGCTCTGGGGGGCAGCATCTCCGGGGGACAGTCTCTTCCGCTGTTATGGGACCTATCGTCTTTCCCTGAGTTAGCCGGTGAGAAATCTGCTCAGCGATCTGGTTTTTTATGGGTTTTCACAGCACACAGCTGCAAGCATCAAGTCAACACTGACTTAAAGATCTACAAGTGTGCACGCACGCAGAGGCAATTCTCTCAGCTGGGGCCCCTAATGCCTATCACTGCTAGGGCTGGGTTTTGGTCTCCTGGCAAACAAGAGGCCTTGAGAGTTGGGCCTCCATAGACCCATGGCTCTTTGCCCTCCTGAGAGAAGTCCTGAACAAGGAGGCTAAGTGTGCTGTCGTCCGCGGGGAGTCCATGGACCACATTTGATGCTTGGAAATACTTTCCAAAACGATTACAGGGATTAGTGAGGAGACTCGTAAAGCCTCATGTAGCCGTCAGAAACACCTGCTGGCCATGCTGGAAAGAAGTGGGTGGTTGGATGGTCCAAGATTTCACTGGCCAGGGCTCTCTGGAGGCTCCCGAACTTGCCTCCACACAGGTTTGTGAGGGACTGTGCTCTGTGGGCTGAACCAGGCACAGAGTAGGAAAGTGGAAGCATTAGCTGAGGCCAGTGGGTAGGTAGGAAGCAGACCACCCAGTAGCAAAGGCCAAAAGATGGGTAAAGAACAGACTGGACAGGCTTTGCTTTGCTGCGACAGCCCTGGTGGGTCTGATGTCATGGTGTGACTGTGCACCAGGGCCATCTTTCACTGTCTGAAGTGACCCCATGATCACAAAAATACAAATACTCTAGGATTCCATTTCCACAAAATTCCCAGAGCCATCAAACTTACAGAAATGCAAAGTAGAACACCGGGTCCCTGGGGATGGGGGTAGGGAGTGTGTGTGTGTGTGTGTGTGTGTGCGTGCGCGTGTGCGCGTGCGCGCGCGCACAGGTGGTCATCTGGGGTGGAGGACAGAGCTTCAGGCTTGAAAAAGTTCTGGAAATTGGCTGTACAACCATGTGGACATAGTTAAGAATACCAGCGAGCTGGACGTGCCTCATAGTTCAGAAAATCCCAAAATGCCTCAGCCTCAACTGGGGTATAAAATGTTTAGAAAGGTGGAAACTGAGGGAGAATTTTAGGGAGAGAGAGAGCTGTTGTGAGCCTCCTCTACCCGGGGAGGGAAATGGAGGAAGCCTGCAGCAAACCTACTAGGGAGAGTGCTCACGAGGGTCACCGGGAGAACTTGATAGAAGCCTCCCCAAGTTAGGGGAACCCCAAACTGTTGACTGGCTCCTTCCTGCTCAAGAGATCAAAACAACAAGCAGCAGGCTGGCCAGGTGAGCAGGAGAGGGGAGAAGATTTAACTTCAAGTCAAGTTTGGAGCTTTCGTTATTAGTACTCTAATTACTTAATAAAGCTAATTTTGCTACTCAAAGTGACCATGAGACTTTGTATTTATTTCTTGGGAGTGATCAGGCAAGTCACAGGGCTGTCCTGGTTTTTATCTAGAGAAGAACACATATTTTTAAATTATTTTTATTAATTTTTTTTTAATGTTTGTTTTTGAGAGAGACAGCGTGAGCAGGGGAGGGGCAGAGAGAGAGGGAGACACAGAACCTGAAGCAGGCTCCAGGCTCCGAGCTGTCAGCACAGAGCCTGACGTGGGGCTCAAGCCCATGAACCGTGAGATCATTACCTGAGCCGAAGTTGGATGCTTCACCAACTGAGCCACCCAGGTGCCCCGGGGAAGGACACATTTTTAGAAAACCGTGTAAGATAACCGAGATCAGCCTTCTGAGTTCCCAGTGATCACTTCTCATTAGACTAGCAAAGTCTTTGGGTTTGAAGCCAGAGAAACCAAATCTGTTCCCAAGTCACCCCTGGCTCATGGCTCCTTTTGGGGTGAGGGGATGGATGCCCCTCTGCAGAGGTTTGGGGTCCATCAATAGAGTTCGGTTTTGATTTGCTTCTTCAAATTGCATCCAAGATCAGTGGGGGCTCCCTGCCTAACAGGACTCCATTTCTGTGACTTATTTAGGAGCTGGTCAGCCTCAAGGGGGCTGCTTACCTGTGTGGCTGGGTGTTCATCTGTGTGTTATAAATACCCAATGGTTGTGTTTGACCCCTGCTCTCCATGCCATCACCGTGGCTCTTCATATGGCCTTTCTCGTGCTGTCACACATGCCTCCCCACGCGGAAGACAAGAAGCCTGTCACTCAGGGAGAGAAGCTTGTCTCATCAGGTCTATCTTGGGCTCTGTCTAAACCCGACAACAGTCAAAGACAGCTAGGGGTTCACCTGCTTAGAAATAGGCATTTTCGGCACCTGGTGGCTCAGTGGTAAGCGTCTGACTTCAGCTCAGGTCATGATCTCACAGCTTGTTGGTTCGAGCCCCGCATCGGGCTCTGTGCTGACAGCTCGGAGCCTGGAGCCTGCTTCGGACTCTGTGTCTCCCTCTCTCTCTCTCTGCCCCTCCCTGCTTGTACTCTGTCTCTCTCTCAAGAATAAACATTAAACAATTTTTTTTTTTAAAGGACATTTTCTCTCTCTACCACCGTTTTGAGCAAATGTTCCTTTTCATCTTTCCTTTTAGGAGTGGCTCCTTTCTGGCTGTATGATGAGTGTACCTCTTGCTTCACTCTCCTTAACTATTTTCCGGTTTCTAGATCACCTCCACCTCAGGAGTCCCGATTGTCTGTATCAGCAGCCTTGCTGCTGAGGACACGGAGGCCCAGGAGAGGGACTTGCCTTGCAGTGCCGTAATTAGGACTGAGGGGTCACGACTACCAGACCAGGTATTTTACAATTACTGATAAAGGTAGGAGGTGGGGCATGAACGTGGCACCGAAGGGTTATGCCAAGCCTGGAGGCTGGTGCCTGAAACCAGTACCCCAGGGATCATTCGGGTGGGATCTTCAGGGTCAAGAGCACCCGCCTCCATGAGATACCTCCAAGCAGATCAGTCACCCCGGAGAGATTTGCACCTGCGTCTCCTAAAGGAATAAGGACATTTCTCTTCTTCTGCACATCTGCAGAGAAACTACTCCTACATGACAGCTTTTTTCTGAGGATTATCCACCTGGATGAGGCACTGCTTTTATTTTCTGCTCACGGACTTCATCTTCTTCAAAAGTGACAGCCTGACGCCAGCCTGAATATTGTGGGGACGGCTTCAACAAGAATGCAGCAAGATGCAGACTGCTGTCCCTGGTGGAGTGGGTAACTCAGGACGAGGTTCCAGAACGGCCTTCATGGCACTTGTGGGAACAGAAGGACCTTGGTTTCCCAGATCCAGTGATCAAGAAAAAAAATCGGTCCTCTTGACAAAGAGATACTGTTTGCTCTTCCCGGCAATTCTGCCTCTCAGGCTCAGCATAAAAGAGAGGAGTGATATTTGCTATGTCAAGGGCAACAGCATTTGGAGAGAGACAATAAAACTCTGAGGTGGAAACATTCAGGGTGGAGAAAATCCAATGAGGGCTCCGGATTCAGAGTCTCCATTTCACGGACAAAGAAAGACAGGCACAGAGTAAATGGGTGATCACACAACTTTTCTGAATATGCTGGGAGTGAATGAATTAATAGCATCAACATTCTTTGCTGGTGGAGATTCTGGGATTGACTGTGGACCTCTGGCTTACTTTTTTTTTTTTTTTTTTGAACTCCCAGAGAGGAGTTTGACTCTAACTCAGCAGAGACCATCTTCACAACAACAACGAGGTAGGATCCCAAAGAAAGTTCCTCATTGCCTGTCTGTAAACAGGAGTCTGCAAACCATGTGCTGCATCTGAATCCCCTCGAGGGCTTGTGAAAACAGACAGCGAGTCCCACCCTCTGAGGGTCTGAGTCCCTATGTCTCGGGTGGGGACGTGGAGTGTGCATTTCTGTCATGTCCCCAGGTGATGAGGAGGCTGCTGGTCCATGGCCACACTCTGAGAATCACGCTGTAAAAGCTACAGGGTTGGGACTGGGACACCTGGAGGGCTCAGTTGGTTAAGCACCTGACTTTGGCCTGGGTCATGATCTCAGGGTTCCTGAGTTCGAGCCCCGTGTTGGGCTCTGTGCTGATAGCTCAGAGCTTGCTTGGGATTCTTTCTCTCTCCTCTCTCTGCCCCTCTCATGCTCAAATACACTCTCTCTCAAAAATAAAGAAATAAACGAATAAATAAATAAATATATAAAAAGCTATGATGCCATATTGACCGGTCTCTCCGTTGGGACTGTAGAACTTAACCCTCTCCCGGAATCTCTCTCTTCTGTAGGGAGCCACCCTGCCCAAGTCATGACCCCTTCCCTGTGGGTCACCTGCATCTACTGATTGGTTGACCCTGGGGGTTAGGCTCCGGTCCCGGTACCATGGTGATGGCTCCAATGGCTCTGATGATATCCGAGGACTCCTCTGGAGCTACAGAGATTTGTCCCAACTGCATCCCAGCTCAGCGCCCCTCTCTGCATGCTCCTCTTCCTTCCCCTTCCGCGCCGGCGTTAATCCAAAGTACTTCCTGCAGATTCTCTCCTGCTTCTCAGGGAACTTGTTGCGTCACTTCTTACAGGGAGAGTCACTTAAACGTCACCTCTTTGTAGAGCCCACTCCTGACCAGCCGTCCCTCCATTCTTCCTTGCTCTGACTTCTTAGCTTCCTAGAACTGAATACTTTGACATCATGCATGGAAGAGGGACTTGACATCATCTTCTGACCCTTCTGACCCTGCTGTGCTGCAAGCTCTGTGAGAGCAGGGGCCTCTGGGGTTCGCTGTGACATGTATAGGGCCTGGAGCAGCGCCTGGCCCACCACAGGCAGTTCTCACATGGGGACCAGTTTCTGGAGGGGATTTCAGACTCTCCACCCTCTACTGACGTCCTAAAGCTCCAGCCCTGTGCTTTCCAATGACTGCAGTTTTTGTCCAGGAGGAGATCCGAGGTTCCCATTCCAGAGAATTCAGCCACACCCAGGAGTGGTGCTCTGGGAATAGGACGTCTCATACTGATGATCTGGGAAGGGCAGCTTGACTTTCTGAGACTGAAATTGCTTTTTTTCCCCCCTTTTTCTTGGGGAATTAAAGTTGGTAACTCACCCCCAACCCATTTTCCCTCGGGCAGGCCCACTCCTCAGCTTCGAGATAGGCCCCTCTTGCTGACCCGTGGCTGGGGCCTGTCAACCAAAGCCCCTGCACCCTTCTGGGTCTGCATGGAGGGAGATCTGTGTAGTGGTGGGGGCCAGGGGAGGAGGCCCTCTGATCCAACAATGGGAAAGAGCAAAGGCTGCAAAAAGCTAAGAACACTCAATGCATCGAGCGAGGCTCTTTCCCAATGCGGTGCACAGGGTGTGGTTTCCAAAAGGGATCCCGAAGGTGGAATGAGGGAGGCACCCACCCAGGGCCTGCCAAGACGGAGGGCTCAGCAGCCCCACGATGAGTCAAGCGCGTCCAAACAGAAGCTGAACAGAGTAAGTCAGCAGGGCACTTAACGGAGTGCTTATGACTGAATAATTGAAGCTGGCTAACTCCGCTGGGAGGCAGTTCACAGTTAATGGAATATTTCCTGTAAATATTATTTTCTCTTCCTGTCTCATCATCAAAAATCTTTACTAATCTAGGGAGGTGACAGTAATGCATCAATTCCCTGAACTAAAGCCCCTGCTTCCAAGATGCTCTGGGGAACCGTCGGAATCTACACTGGCTGCTCAGAGGGACGGGGGGCAGACCATTTACTCTGGTTCCTTCTCCTAATGTCTCAGGGGGACCCCACAGTGCTCCTAATTGGGCATCTAAGTGTACATAAAGGCGCCCCTAATTGCATATCAAATAAATAAGTAAATGCCATCTGCTGAATATGTAACAAGGAGCCCACTGCTATTCCTCCCCAGTGGGCAGAGATCGGTAGATGGGGGCTGCTGAGTGGGTTGCAGCCATACAGGATGATTAACAGATATTGAAGACTCTTCCTAGGGAGGTTTGTGGAGTCACGTGTTTCATACTCTTGGTCCCCTAATGCTTGCAGCCTCAGCCACAGCCCGCAGGGGGAATTCACTCGCACCTTCTTGGCGCCCCATTCGGAAAGCCTTTTCTCCTGTAATTTACGATGGCTCTTGATGATTCCATGGCTGGAGTGTCCATGGGTCTGAAGAGTGCCAACTGCAGCCATGTGGCAGAGAAGCGACTTGGCATGGTGCTGGCGGGAGCAGAGCCCTGAGCGTGGGATCATGTCCCCACACCTCCGGTCCTTGCACTTCACAGAAGGGACAGGGTGTCCCAGAGCTCCAGCTTCCGGACTTTCTCAGCTTTGCTCTAAGGAGCGCAAGGTCTTCCTCTCAAAGAGAGAGCCCTACGTGACGGGTTTCATCCAGCCCGGACATGTCTGCTCTGAGTGACGCTGCTTCTGCAAGCGTTAATAACCAATGCCTGTTCAAGATCCATCGTTTAGTTTTCATTCAATGTTCCCAAGAAGGAGAGAGGAAAAACCTTTGCTTGTGTGGGCACAAGTATCTGAAAGCCGCAGGGCAGCTGATCCACGGCCCGTCACCACTCACAGTCCCTTTGCACAGCCAGAACGCAGCTCATGTCTCTTTGGCTGTAAATGCAAACTAAATGAAGTTCGAGATTTAGTTCAGGTGCCCCCATACCAACCTGGCAAGGTTTCATTACTCCCTGAGGCAGGTGGGACCACTTTTGGAAATCAAGAGCCTCTTACTTAGGCAAGGCAGGGCTCCCTCAGCAAACAAGCACATGCACGCTCACATGGGACTTGCCGGCTAGGAGAAATGGGATAGAATCATCTCTGTGGCTGCAAGACTTCATTGTCTGACGGCCGTGACCCTCCTTCCCCTCTGCTCACCAGAGCCAAACCCACAAAGTCAGACGTGGGGACGTTACTGTCCCTGCACTCGCGGACTACGTTCTCCGCTATGCACACAGGCTGTCCAACCACAGCGTGGGAAGGAAGAAAGGTGAGTTGAGGTAGCCAAGGGGGAGGTTCCGAGGTGTGACACGGTATTTTAGTGTGAACGTCTTGGAGATCAGGCGTCGCAGGTAGGCACAGAGAGGGGACTCATCACTGGGTGAACGGGAGAAACAGAAGGATCTGATGACAGCAGGATATTTAAATGCTTATAACAGGGCTCAGTCTCTCACACGTCCGACTCCTGATTTTGCCTCAGATCATGATCTCACAGTTCATGGTGAACATTCAAGCCCTGTATTGGGCTCTGCGCTGACAGTGTGGACCCTGCTTAGGATTCTGCCTCCCTCTCTCTCTGCCCTTCCCTACTCATGCTCTCTCTCTTTCAAAAATAAACAAACATTAAAAAAAAAAAGAACTTATATATGCCAGCAAAGGCCCACGTTCTGTGGTGTGTAAATGTATTATAAATTTCTATTTTGATTTTTTAGAGTTTTTTCTTGGGGGGGTGCCATTCTACTGCACATGTACCACATATACCTCTAAAATACTTCTGAAGTTGGCCTTGAGCTTCTGAACATAGACAAAAGCCAAACCACCGTTTTCAGGTGTCCCCAGGTGTCTAGCTATTCCTGACAGATGTGCCTGGAGGACAAAGAAGCTGACTTTCTTCTGACAGACGGCAGCAGCGCGCAGTAGGGGCGGTGCTTCTGCGAGCTGGAGCCCATCTGTTTAGGAGGTGCAGGAGGCAGGTAGGAGCATGTGGTCAGGAAATGGCTGCAGTGCTCTCTCTACTCCACTTGTGAGGTCCCCTGTCTTCACTTTGCATCCCCCAAAGCCTCGGGGCTTCAGAGAGCCAACCAGAATGGCAAAGTGCACCCAACCAGGGACCCTGGAACCAGCTGGGGGTCCTGGCCATTTCTGGACAGCCATCGGCTAAGGCCACCCCCACTCCCCACCACTTTATTTTTTTGGTGGATCATATGGAAATGCTTGAGTGGATTCTCGAAGGTCACGGCTGTGCTGATGCTTTGCTGATGCCCACCAGAGATGCCTCCAGGCCTCCAAAGGAAAGGCAGCTGACTCACCCGGCACTGCCTCTACTTGAATGCTGGCTTCCGGAATGGTGGTGCCAGGTGACACGGCCACTCCAGGCACGCAGAACCGAATGCCATTCCCGGTCTCCCGAGTGGCGCTGGGGGCGCACGGTGGAGGAGCTATGCCCCGGGGCAAGACGGGTGGTGCTGCTAGAGGGCCACACTCGTGGGGAGCTGGCCTAGCCTGGTGCACCGGAGCACCGCGGTGCAGAGTCAGGGCCACACACTCCTGCGGGGCCTGACTCACCTTCCCCAAGTTGGGAAAGGAAGCCCAGGTGGCCTTGCTGGTCCTCAACTCCAGCTCCACGTCGGAAGTGTCCGCGAGGCCTTCTGGAGGGGCAACAGGCGGGTCGGAGGCACAGGGTCAGTGGAACAGGGCGACTGTGGCCTGTATATATTCAGACAGTTTCACATGAATTTCTGGGATTCGACCGAGACCAAGAATCACGGGCCTGGAGCCCTGGAGATGGACACTGGGGGCTCGATGTGTCAAGCTGCATAGGCAGGTGGGAGTGCATCTCTGTGAGCCCGCGAGCGCAACCGCATCTCCGCAGGTGCATCGGTGTCTTCCCGGGCGCATCGGCATCTTCCTGGGTGCATCTGCATCTCTAAGGGCGGAGCGCATCTCCGCAGGCGCACAGCTCAGCAGCCACGAGACCCAAGGCGCCTTCCGTGCGACAAAGACGGCCTCCTCCCGACAGCGCTGGTGTTGGGGTGAGAAGGAACAGGCTCCCTGCCTCGTCCTGCCCCTGCCGCTGGGCCTTAACCACGGCTCGGGCTTAGCTCAGGTTTTCCTGTAGGTCCCACTCCACATCTTTGCAGATGCGGACGCTCCTCAGGCTAACGAACCGTGGGCATCTGCTCCTGTCGCCGGCCTCGCAGAAGCCTGTTCTTACTTCATGTTCAGACTGCGCATTAATACCTTAGAGAGGGCTCCCCAAATCACACAGGGTTCGGGGCCACGCCACCTGGTCCCACCTCTGTCTCACAGTGGAGGTCATGCGTGGTTGGGGAACTGAGGTCTGCTCGCAGGGTGCAGCGTCTCTCCCTTTCCTCTGTCCATTCAGTCTCTGGCTCAGTTATGCGTGGGAGATTCTTGATGCTCCGGGGGTCCAACGGAATACCCAACCGTTACAGCACCCAGACGCCCCATCAGGCCTCAAACTCTGCATGTCCTGTGTGGCCCTTCCTTACGTCTCTCACATGCCATGCTCTGGCTGGGAGGCATTCAGATTCCCTCCTGCTCAGACCGCCACCCTCTCGCCTCCTACAACCGCTCAGTCTCGCCTGCCTTCTGACCATCTCTTCTGTGTCCCCCTCCCCACCCCTATTACTGAAGCAACCCTTCCCCGGTTTGCGACTTCTGTCCTGTATTTCTCCAGCCCACCCTGCACACATGACCAGAGCGATGCTTCTATGCCAGCGAGGCTCTGATCCGGCATCTCCTCTGCTTCAAACATTTGGTGGCTCTCGTGGCCTCGAAGATGCGACCCTCTTCACCCTGAGCTGCCTGCTGGGGCCTCGTCCGTCGGCCTCCTCTCTGCCCCTTGGTGCCCGCCAGTGGTCCTCCCTGGCACGTGGCTCTCCTTCACGGGGCTCTCACACACGCCACCACGCCTGCCCGCCCTGTTCGTCTGGCTCCCGCTGTCCCGTCCGTGAGGACTTCTCTTCCCTCCTGAAGCCCAGTCAGTGACTCCTTTAATGCCCTCACCAACCCTCTCTTCCAGAGCTTGGGAACTCCAATGGCGCAACTGTCACCCACCTCGGCACCATCCACTCTGCTGGGCACAAAGCAAGCAGGCAACAAACGTTTTTCGGAGTGCGTGAGTAGTGCGCAGTGACTCTGGTGGCTTGGTTTGCCCCTTAATCAGTACCAGACTCAAGAATCCCAACTACGTCCTCAGAGGCCACAGAAGCGCCAGTCATTTCCAATAACAACTCAGTCCAAGTGCAGCCAATACCCTGAATGAATACGCTGACCTTTTAACATTTTTTTTGGGCAGACCTGTAGAAGCACAACACAGGAGAGTATATTCTGTCACTCAATGGCTCATCACCCACACCTTACGTGGTGCTTTTCCTGATCCTGAAGCCCGCCGCGAGTCCTACAGCGATAGTTACAATCCGCAGAGCCTCCGGGATGTGTCGCGTTTCCCAATCTGTCAAGTGCTATCTTATTAGTTCTGCAATGTTCATGAGTATCTCAATTAGAGAAATAAATCAGGCTCAAGCATATTAATAAATTAAAAACTGAATGCCGATGAGTGCTCGTCAGCATGTCTTTGCAACGTGCACAGGGAAAGCAGACTTCAACTGCTGCATTTTGACAAACCCTGGTTAATCTCCGCGGTGCAGGCTAGCCTGGGTCTTCCACCAGCACGGGCGATCAAAGCCTGGAGGGATCGTGACCAGGGTTCTGTGCAAGGATCTAGGAGGGTCCATGGCTCTTGTGAGCAGGAAAAAAGGCCACGCAGGTTGAAAGGAGAGGGTAGAGGATGTCAAAAGAGAGAGGGAGGTAAAAGTGAATGCAAGAAGAAAAAAAAAAAAAGAAGCTTACAAAGGCCATGTGGGAAAGGGGCAGAGGGAAAACAAGAAGAAACAGGCAGTGTGGAAGAAGCAGGGACCCCATGACCGAGAAAAACAGAGAGTAAAAATACCGCGGGGTCTAATTCATGCCTTGCAGCACTGAAGTGGAAACCGGAGAGGTTTTGGATTTAGCCACCAAACAGTGTGCCCCTGGACAGGCAGGTTCCTACTGAATTGTCCCCAGGGGAGAAGTTGCCCCTCACTGGCTCAGGATCTTTTCTTTGAACTTCACTGACTTACTAATCAATTGAGTGAAAATCCTTCCCAGCACGGGGCCATTTCCCCCCACCTCTATCATTTTAATAAAGAAGTTGGCTATGGGCAGATGTTTAGCGGATACCCTATGATGAGCTCTGCTATGTAGTATGGATTTCAGTCCTGTTCGTGGATAAGGAAGCTTGGCAAGTAATCTGGAATGACATAATGGACCAATATTACTTTCTCTCTCCTAAAGCAAGTGTGGTTTTGATAGACTTTGACTATGTATTTCAGGGTTGAAACTACAAACCGTCTGTCTGCTACTCTGTGCCAGAGGATCTGAATGACAGCTCTAGCCGGGAGATATTTTTCCATTATAATTTTTCAATTTGTTCTGGTCTGAAAAATGTGTGTAAATGAAAACAGAGAAAATTCAAGCACGGTGCCCCCTTTCAAACATTCTGTTTTGTGTTTACGTTGACTCTGCAGACCCTGTCCTGCCTCGCTTGTTTTCTGGTGAATGACCTTATTTTTTCCAGATTTCTGATCACTTCTAATATGCCATAAAATATTTACCGGATTTGCAGGAATGCCTTTTACTCTTCTTTATTATTCACGCTGTGTTGACCTACAATTTCTTCTTTTAGCTTCCCAGCACCCAAAACAAAATAAAATAGGGGCGCCTGGGTGGCTCAGTCGGTTAAGTGTCCGGCTTTGGCTCAGGTCATGATCTCACAGTTCGTGGGTTTGAGCCCCGCGTCAGGCTCTGTGTTGACAGCTCAGAGCCTGGAGCCTGCTTCAGATTCCATGTCCCCCTTCCACCCTCCCTCCCCTGCTCATGCTCTGTCTCTCTCTCTTTCTCAAAAATAAATAAACATTAAACAAAATGTTTAAAACAAACAAGCAAGGCAAAACAAAAACCACAGGGAAACACATAAAGCAGGTTTGCAAAAGCTCAGACTGGCCTCAGGATTGAAGAGAGATGTTCCCTCCCTTTTCCAAGTGCACAAAGCCCCTACCCACCCTCCCTCACCCAACTAGGAAATTAACGAACAGGTCAATCTCTCGAAGCCCTTTGGCCCATCTGCTTTGGGAGAGCTGGACCAGTCTCCTTACCTTAAATAATTATAACAGCTCATGTTTCCCTAGTGACTGGGGAAAAAAAATATTTACCCGGGAACTCAGACTGGATTACTGTGGAGTGATTTGTATACACTCAAATTAGCAGGGGATTGGTGAGTGAGGCCCTGAAGCTGCCTGGCGTAATATTTTTACTCACATCTCTCGGAGAGCCATACACCCACGGAGGAGACCATGCTTACCTTCCTTGGCTTCACTTTATCGTGGTAGTCATACTGGAAGATTCCTTTGTAGCTCAGTCCCAGCCACCACGGTATCCCCTGCTTGTCCTAGGACATGGAAAGGAGTATGGGTCAACACAGGGCCAGAGGGCACACACACACAGGGGCCGAGAGAAGGCCTCCTGGCTCGTCTGATGACAAAGGAAAATGCAAACCCCTTGAGATGGATGGAGCCCACCTCCTACTTTTCACTTTAACAGATGTGCCTGTCATTAGATTATGCTCAGTTATGTGAACAGGTGTCCGGGGGGCATGCCCTGGGGTGGGGACCCAGCTCTGCTCCTAGCCAGTGGCCCGCCGTGGTCCTTCCCCTTTTACGAGTAGGTAGCGAATGCTTGTTCCTTGTCCTCCTTGCAAGGGTTCAGGTCTCACAAGAGAATCCAAGAGATGCTAAGGATTCTCATAAAACGACCTTCTGAGCAGAGAAATGGTCCTTCACGGTCACAGCTACAAGGGACCATGGACACTATGGAAGGGGACTCCTCTAAAAAACTTGTTTTTAAAGATTTACTTTTTTCAGAGAAGTTTGAGGTTCACAGCAAAATGGAGAGAAAGTACAGAGATTCCCCGTACCTCCTACCCTCCCCACAGAACCTCTCCCATTATCAACCTCCCCCACCAGAGGGGAACATTCATTACACCCTGATGAACCTACATGGATACATCATGGTTACCCCAAGTCCAGAGATCATTCTTGGTGTTGAATACTCTGAGTTTTGACAAATGTATGATGATGTGTATCTACCATGATAATATCATACAGAGTAGCCTCACTGCCCTAAAAATCCTGTGTACCACTCTCCACCCCTTCTTCTCCCCGCTCCCAGGTTCTGGCAGCCAGTTTTGCCTCTTCCAGAATGTCACCTAATTGGAATCAGACAGTATGTAGCCTTTCAGCTTGGCTTCTTAGACTCAGTAATAGCGGTTAAGATTCCTCCAATTTTACTGACAAAGAAATCAAAGCAAACAGTTGGTCCAGCCCCACTCAGCGCCCGCCCCTCAGCCCTCCAGCAGGCCAATGGCAGTGCAGGGTGGGCGGGGCCACCCCTCGGTCCAGCTCCCCTTCAGAGATCAGCTGGACTGTGTGACTTGGCCATCTCAGACAAAGGAGCAAAATCAAAGCCCAGACCTTCTGGGAACTAAATCAAAAACACCAAACCTTTATGCTCACTCCTTCCAAAGAGACCTCTTGCCACCAGATTGTAAACTGTGATCCTACATCCAGGAGGAGGGCTCTGAGCTGTTAATTAAAGGTCCCGAAAGCTAGGAGCTGACAGCGGGCATCCCTAGCCGCCTTTCCCTAGATTTGTCCTGACTGTACACCTGAGAATAACTGCGTACCCCATTGTAGGTGTCTCGACAACTCGAAATCGGCTTCATGGTTTTCAAACAGAGTTATTTGAAGGTAAGCACAAAGATAAAGGGCAAAGAAATACATTGTGAATTTTTAGAAACGTTTCAGGTATGTAATTTCCTAAGACAGTCTTTTAAAGGTATAAAACCTCTCTGGAAAGTGCCTGTGTGTCCTGCAACGGTTTCTGAGAGTGGCACAGGAGGGGGCGCAGTGCTACCACTGCTTCGAGTTGACCAGGTAACGGTGGTCACCACACCGTAGAATACGGCAGTTGTGAAATCGGGAGGCCACCGACTGGCGCGAGGCTGGATACAGCTGTTTGGGCTTGCCCGGCTACGTGCCCTGCCTCACCCTAAGGAGGATTCCAACAGCCAAACATGCATGCATTTCTGGCACTCTGGAAACTGCAAGGTTGGCTTCTGGTCTCTCGCAAACCGCAAAAGGGCACGTTCCTCAAGTTTTATTGTGAGGCAGAAAGCATATATTGTCAAGCCTTATTGTCAAGCTCTGGGGCTGACCATGAGATGAGACATGGGTTTACGCATGGAAAAGACTGGATGAAGTCCCTACAGAAAGACGAGCACTCCACCTCTGACAGTCTCTCTCAGCAGGCTAACATCTGCCTCAACAGTCTTCCAGCAGACCTTCGTGGGGGCGACCGGAGAGACGAATTTCAGAATCTCTTATTTTCAGTGTGAGCAATGGATATGAAATCAAATTATGAACAGGCAGCAGACGAGAGAGCCTAATGCTGGAGATTTCTTGTTCCCACTCTTGGGCGCGGCCCCCTCTGCCGCACGTCCCCACAGAATATTCCCAACATGGAGAGAGAGACTCACGGGCTGGTTTCTGTGAAATGCGTCTTGTAGCAACTATTCCTATATGATGACCAGATGGTGAAGGGGATATAGACTCTACGACCCTCACAGGCTGTGTGTGGAAACCTGGAAGCCAGCGCAGGCGATTTTGAGCCTCATGTTATATAATAATGTGACCACTTTCCCTGTGGGGAGCTGACAGCCCGCTGACGTCAACAGGCACATCTCAAGGTGCCACCTTATAGACAGCTGGCCTCCGCAGTGGTTTCACCTTCCTCGCGTGGGACAGGGGACGCTCAAGGGGCCAGGTGATGCTCCTCAGGACAGACTTACAACTCAGGCTTGAGAACATCCAGGCAGCAATGGTTGGGACAGTTCTAAGAGTCCCATGAATGATGGAGAAGAGAGATTAAGGCCCCCCTTGGTGGGGACAGCTTTGGTAGGACATCAGGAAGAAGTTAACCATTTCAGGCTTTGACAGATCCTGAGCTGACAGTCGGTTAAGCGTCCCACTTTGGCTCAGGTCATGATCTCAGGGCTCATGAGTTCAAGCCCCGCGTCAGGCTCTGTGCTGATAGCTCAGAGACTGCTTTGGATTCTGTGTCTCCTGTTCTGTCTGCTCCTTCCTGGCTCATGCTTTCTCTCTCTCTCAAAAATAAAAAAAAAAATTAAAAAATAAATCCTGAACTGAGCTGCTGGGTAGGACTGGGGTCCTTGTGTGTGCCTCATAACAGAGCTCCACAAATACAATTCTGACATTCACTCCCATCATGGAAGGGCACATCCAATTACCCAATTCAATTCTCAGTAAACACTTATTTAGTAAACATTTACCGAACATCTACTATATGCCAGGCACTACACTGGGCTCCAGGAATAAAAGGAATTCAATGCACTGTCCTGGCCATCAGAAGGCTGCACTTTTGCAGAAGACACAGGCAGTGAAACACACACAAAGTGCTGTGCAAGCCGCCACGAGTAACACAAAGATAAACGTAACAGAGAGCATGTTCCAGTCCAAAGGAATTAAAAATCCAGCTGGATGCAAACAGGGAGAGAAACTGGTCAACAGGCAAGTGAATCTCAGGTTGGCTGGTAGGAGTGTCTTGCATTCAGAAATGTTTTCATTTAAGCCACACTTTGGGCAAGGATTTAAACTTTTCATGGTAGGGTCAATTAAGGAAGGGAAATCATCCTCTCTCATCATAGATTAGGGCACACGGGCACATCATTATTATTTCAAGGAAGGGATCCCAGTCTGGAGAATTCGGAAAAAATGAAAAAGAATTGAGAATAGGGTCCATGTTCTATGGGACGTGCCATCATGACACTTAATGAAGACGCATCTTGTTTCCTAACACAGCCTCGTAATTTGTCAGCCTCTAATGCCGGTTCTCCTCCTCCAAAATTGCTTATGTGGCATTTGACCACCAAGAAAAACACTGCTGATTCTGCTTAAAGTTTTTGTTCTCCACAGTTCATTGCATTCAGAGGGAACTGTCCTGCTGAGAGGCTCTGCCATCCTGACATCCCAGGATTCTTCCGAGAATCACAAGGAGTAGGGATTCATTATACCCACCTGACATAAGAGAAAAGTGGAAAGTGACTGTATCAAGTCTACGTGGGGAGAAAAGTTCCAGTGCCCCAGGTCCCGCCAGCACACAATCACCCCGACCAAGTCCTCTACCATCCTACCTATCCCCCCCACACCTTCCCAAATCTTCAGTGAGATTAAAAATGAAACTGAGAAGTGGCCAGGCTTGGTACTTACTTTCACTGCATAATAGTGAACCCCGTAGGTTGGGAGAGACTCCACGATGCTCATGTAGCTGGAAAGAGAGGGCACACACACACACACACACACGGGTGGTTATTCAGCAGATCTGGAATTATAGACATATTTGTGTATGTGCACGCATGCATTCAAACCTTACAGAGTGATTATCTACTTGAAAATGAAACTGAACCCTCGTCACCCCCTGGACATACGTGTCCTTGTGAACAGAACTGAACAACCCTGCCACATGCTATATGAACACACACAAACACAGCCTCGTGGGCACTGGGAGAGGCTACTTACTTCACGATTGCTTGACCTCGGGTCTGGCCGTTCAGTTTCTTGTAGTGCTCAATGACTCGGTCCTCACTAGAATTACAAGACAAAGATGGCGTTACATGTAGTCAACGGTCAGCACGTGGCTAATGGAGATCCTTCTTCTGAGCCTGAGCAATGTCCTGAGAAGTTCCGAGGAGCCAACGGCTCTGGGAAAATCGATTTGTTCTGAACTCAGCCCAAGTGAGGTGGCCTTGGGCTACAGCTTTACTTGGGGTCAGCTCCCTGCAAGATGTGCCACCATGGGAGATGAGGAAGAAGCAGTGAGCATGTGTCTCACTGGAGAGGGACACAGAGTGGGGGCAAGAAGAGGTGGGATGGAGGGGATCAGGGTGGACGCTCTGGCAGGATGCCCACATCTTCCTCGTCCTCCTCATCTCCTCGATCCTGTCTGCACAGGGCCTCACAGGGGAGGGCAGGCATTGACCGCCAAAGAATGCCCATGGTTTCCCTATTGTGAATTAGTGGTCAGGGCTGAGGGCTCCCAAGGAGGATGGGAAAGTTCTGGAATTTGGGCCTGGCTAACACAAATCATGAGGCAATCAAATGCCCAGAGAAGTCCTGGGAAACAACAAGGCAGCTAACAGAAGGGAAATGGGGGCTCCATGATCTCCTGAGATCTTAGTTCTAAAACAAGAGACTGGCCTGTGCCTTGGGAGACACCGGCCAGCCCAACTCCTCTCTGACAGGGTGGAGAGCACGGAGGGACTCTCTGAGGAGGGATTCTGGTGCCCAGAGAGCCAGGGCTGCTGCCTTGGGAAGTACAGAGTCAACCTGGGGAGGCAGAGGGGAAGCACATCCCAACTGCGAAGGAGTCAAGTCCAAAAGATGTGGCCTCTGTGACCTGGCCACACCGCCAGGAGCCTCCTTTCTCCCTCTTCTCCCCACTCATTTCTCACCTCAGGCCGGTGGGCTTCACGACAAGCGGCGGTCCTAGGGATGAACCCTCAAGACCTCTTTGGTTGGCTTTCATTATTTATTATTAATTTAGTATCCCAGAGTTGATTCTAAAGCCTTTTTTGTCGATTTATTTTTTTAGAAAAAAAAGAAAGGCCATTTCTGAGGGTAACATGTCCTATATGTTTAATAACTACCACTTGGGGGTAATTTACTGATTTTCCAATTACTGTCTTAATCTTCAACGGGTGTCTCTTCATTTTAGTGTTCTGAAATCTAGTGTATGTAAGGTCATCTGACTCGTCACAAGACAGCACCTTTCTGAACACCCCGAACAGGAACTGACTAGCTTCAAGGAGCGTTTCTCTGGCTGGAGAGTCGGTTTGGTGGTTTCTGGACACTTCTGTTGGGAAAGGGGCACATGTCCCTTTCTCCTTGGCTCCCAGACAACCCTAGATGCAGTACTTTGGGTGTGACAGAGTCCTTCTCCCGAGCAAATTCTCCAGCACTGTCCTGTTTGGGGTGGACCCCCCGACCCCCACACTCGCCACCTTTGCTCACCAGACCTTCAGAGTTAAGTGAGACATTCAGGGCCTGCTCCTCTTTCCCCCCTCCCACCCACTGATAACTGGCTGTGTTGAGCATGTTTCCTACCACACAATCTACAATTCTTTTTTTTTTTTTAAATTTTTTTTATTTTTTTATTTATTTCTAGGAGAGAGAGACACAGCATGAGCAGGGGAGGGTCAGAGAGAGGGGGAATCACAGACTGAAACAGGACTCCAGGCTCTGAGCTGGCAGTCAGCACAGAGCCCGAAGCGGGGCTCGAACCCACGAACCGCGAGATCATGACCCAAGCGAAAGTCGGACGCTTAACCGACTAAGCCACCCAGGCGCCCCACACGATCTACAATTCTATGAGCTCAACTCTTGGATCCAGGGGCAAGCAACTCAGTGTAGACTGGAGTCTATTTCCTTCCCAGCTGAGGGACAGAGGGTCCCTGGGCTGTGAAGGGGAGATAAAAATCAATGCAGGGCTGTAGCCAGGAACACAATCAAGGCTCAGACAAATAGCAGTTAAAGTCAGGAACGCCGTCAGGCAGCTGTTCAACTGTTTGCCAACTAAACGGCTTCTCAGCACTTGACAGCTGCAGGAATCTGCCACCCCCCCTCTCCCCGTACCTCCCGCTGTCCCGGGCCATCTGTGAGACCACAGTGTCTAGCTTCTCCTGCCCCAGCTTTCCCACTCATCTGGCCCCAACTGAAGCGCCACAGACCCATGGTGTGCGAGCACACGCCATGCTGAGAACCCATTCTGCCCCTTGTCCCTGCTCCTACTTCCTCTGGAATTTACAGATGGCCCAAGGGCACTGAACTTTGTAGACAGTTTCCCAGCTAACTCAGGTCTCTGGTGGGGAGTTATCAATGGGGTGACTATTAAAAATGCACCAGCCATAGAATCCCAAAGCCCTATTTGGAGGACACTGCGTTACTTGAAGGAAAAAGACAGAGGATTAAGGCTGACTGTGTCTAGCCACATCATTCTGTGAGATCATCTCTCCACAGGCAAGGGGCCCGGGAAACACAGGGGGATGGTGATCTAGGTCCCTGTCTTGCAGGAGCCATCGCCTGCACTGGTCAGCGGTTTGGGAGTAAAGGTAGACAGCCCTGCATGTCCCGTAGGGGTGGTGTGGGGGAGGGGTCCAGCATTTGCAAGCTAGGCTCTTGAGAGAATCCAGGTTGGGGCCCCGCTACTGCTCTGATCTATGACATGTAATTCTAACCTTCTGCCTCACCTGCCTCCCGATAGGGGAAATCCTACAGAATAGAAGTCCAAGCTTGTTATACGCTTGGGGAAAAACAGCAGAAAGGATTACGGCACAATTACTCAGCATTCTCATGTACCTTTCACTATGTGCTAATTACGTTATACGACTTCTCACTTCTGCTCTTAATTACAGTCTGGATCCGGTTGGTATGGTTAATTCCACTTTATAGATGGGAAACTGAGGCAGTAGAGAAGTAACCAAAGCTTCCAGGGCTGTCATTACCCCACTTTTCAGACATGTGGCTGGGATTCTAAACCCCATAGCTTTGCTCTCTAAGCTGCAATGCCTTTCCCGACTAGGGTGGATGGGCTCCCTATGGCTTATTCTGGCCTAAAGGTTGTCTGCCACATCTGTGCAGTCTAGTGAGAGGAGAGACTGGAAGAATGGCAAGTATATGTCCTCCCTTCAGGGACGATCAGGGCAATGTGGACAACCTGATAGAGACTGCGGGGTCAGAGCGAGTGAAAGTCGCTTCCATCAACAAGGGGTCACGGTTAATGGCAGAGACGCGAAATGATGCTGAGGCCGCGGGAAGTCTGTGGACATGCTTGGTCTGCAGCTCTGTCTCCGGTCTATGAAGCATGAACAGCATTTATCCCTTCCTGAAGTCTCAGCTTTTTAAAAATCCAAATAAGTAGGTTGGAATATAAAGGCCAACTCCAACCAGCCAGCTGCAGTGAATAAGGTATTTTTTTGGCAATGCATCAAAAAGATGGGCTACGCGGCTGGCGAGTCTGTGCATAAGCTGGGCTGTGCTCCCCAAGGGCACCTGCTTCAAAAATCACACTTCCTCAGCTCTGCATCTTCTCCGTGGGCACACTCAGGGGCATGGATGCCACAGGCCTAAGTGAGGCCCACACACAGCGCTGGCCAGGTCCCAGAGATGGAGGGATGTTGATAAAGACGAAGATGTTCATACGGGTACAAAAGACAATAGCAACATGAAGAGAGACATTTCTGTATTAGTAATAACGTGAGCACGGAGCAGACTGTGGAGCTCAAGAAAGAGAAATCCAGAGAGAGAGAGAGGAGAGACAGAGAGAGAGAGAGATTGAGAAGGAGCTGGTAAACATGGGGTGTAAATAATTCTGGAAATGAACCAGGAGGTCATTGAGGGACGGTTTAGACTAAAAAGCAACCCTGGCCCCAGACAACCGAGCCCCCACCTGGCGAATACGTCCCCTTAGAGTAGGAACTACTGGTCTCCAGAATTATATTCTCGTGTCTTTAGATCTTTGACCATCGGTTTCCTCAAAATGAGTAGCTGGTGGGGGAGGGGGAGAGGAAGAGGAGGCCCAGGGGGCACAAGGGACTGGGGAGTGGGCGGCAGGGCTCCATGAATGAGGGGACAGGAGTGTCATCTGTTGGTGTTCACAGGTGCAGACGGCCAAGCCGGAAGCGTGGGAGTGGACACACGCCCAGGTGAGTCCGCAGGTGAGACAGATTCTGTCCCTGGGGGGCAGGTTATGATGCTATAAAGGCACTATGTATCGACATCTATGTTCATGCAGGACACATGGCAAAGAACCAGCCCGGAGAGATGAGATGCGGGAGGGGGAGTGGCCAGTACTCTGAGGCTGGGGGGCTCTCTGACCCCAGACTCAGCTTCTCATTTCTGCTCCTGCTGCCCCACCACTTGGTCTCCTGAGGAGAAACGACCTGTGGCCTGGAGTGGAGCCGGGCTAGCGCCCTCTGCATCACGACACGCCCTAACCCAGCCATCGGCATCTCTCAGAGTCTGAATGACTGAGCCACTAGTGTGCTGCCTGTGAAAGTGTCCAGACGAGAGGAAGTGTTAGCAATCCAGGCATTTCGTAAAGCAGATTAAAGAGGTGTTTAAGGGGCGCCTGGGTGGCTCAGTCGGTAGAGTGTCCGACTTTGGCTCAGGTCATGATCTCACAGTTTGTGGGTTTGAGCCCTCCACTGGGCTCTGTGCTGACAGCGAGCTCAGAGTCTGGAGCCTGTCTTCCGATTCTGTGTCTCCCTCTCTCTCTTACCCTCTCCTGCTCATGCTCTCTCTCTCTCTCTCTCAGAAATAAATTTTAACAATTTTTTTAAAAATAAAAAAAGAGAGGTGTTTAAAAGAGTTGCATGTTACAGTATATCAGGATTGACCTATGATTTTTGTTTTATTATTTTACTTTTTTTTTTTTTTAATAAAAGCACTCAGTGCTTATTGCAAAGGACTCAGAAGGAACACGAGGGCCACATGCTGCATTCCTCCGGGGATGGTGGTTGGGGCCACCATGGATTCAGGCCCCGCTCGATGGTGACCAGAACCACAACCCAGGACCCTTTCACACGCCTGTTTTGTTCTGAATCAGTAATCTGGGGCCTGACAGATAAACTAGGGTGTAATGTTGCTCGGCAGCCGAATCAGGAGATATGAAACATTGTGGGAAAAATCAAAGAATCCATCTTTCTCTTCTGCAAAGAAAAAAAAAAAACCCCATAGTTCTCCCACATCTCAAAACCTCACACATCCTGTCATCAAATGACAAGGATTCCAGAATGAAACTCAAGCAGCACATGAAAGGGTCTCCAAGGAGGCAAAGCATCCAAAGTGAAATTTTAGAAGGTTTTTTTTTCTTAAGGGAACGAAAAGAGAAAATGGCAAACCATGCCTTTCAAACACATGCTGAAAATGGTTTGGCGAAGACATAAGTGGCTTATACGGGTTGGGGGTCGGTCCGGCTGGGGTCCCGCGGCAGCCCCGAGCCCCTAGTGCCCAGGGAGGGCTTGCTCCCAAGGGGTGCGCCGAGGGGGTGCAGCTTACCAGTAGGCCAGGGAGGGGTGCTCCTTCAGGGCTTGAGTGGGGAGAGCTGGAAGCTTCTTTAAGTCACTCCTCACCACCTCATTGCTGGAAGACAGGGAGGGGACAGAGTCAGTGCTAAGGAATGGTTCAGCTTGGAGAAAATGCCACACTGTGTGATCCAATCCGACCCGACCCGGCGGCCTCAGCCGCGAGACCTCACATCTGTTCTGTTTTAATGAAAACTGGATGGGGGCAGGGAGGAAGGGGTGCTCCCTTTTAATTGATTGATTTAATATAGAGGAAAGAGAACACACAAGGTGCAGAGCCCAGCAGCCTTCTCCTTGGGGGCACAGAACAGGACAGAGCACTGTGCCCACGGGGGGGCCGCACACGGAGCCGGGGACACACACCCAGGGTGGCACGGATCTGGGAGGAGAAGGGCCGCCAGTGTCCGTGGGAGAAGCTCCCGGGGTCCCGGCATGGGGTCCCGGGGTGCCAGGAATGGGCCACCTGACTGCTTCTCCTTGAGAGCAGTTTCCCTCACAGACACACAACACTGGTTTTCCCTCATGGACACACAATGCTTGGATGGACTGCACACCGGAAACTGCTGTCCAAAATATGAGGGAAAAAGACCCTTTTGCTTTTGGGGCACCTGGGTGGCTCAGTTGGTTAAGCATCGGCCTTCAGCTCAGGTCATGATCTCACAGTTCTTTGAGTTCGAGCCCCGCATCAGCTCGATGCTGTCTGCGCAGAGCCTGCTTCAGATCCTCTGTCTCCCTCTCTCTCTGCCCCTCCCCTGCTCGTTCCTCTCTCCCTCCCTCTCTCTCTCTCCAAAATAAATAGAGATTAACAACAACAACAAAGAAATGACTTTTGCTTTTGACAAGACCTGGAAATGACTCAGAGAGAGGGAAGTGGACGATCTGGTCCTACAAGCAGGTCCCGGCACCACAAAGTGTTTCCCCACAGACTCCCATGTTGTCAGGTGTGAAGGTTACTTAAAACTCCCCTGCTTGTAACCAGGGTTCTTCAGAGGCCTGACTCCTTGCTGCACACACTCAACACACCTGCATCAACGCACCCATTACTGGCCTCCTTGGGATGGCCTTGGCGTTCAGAGCGGCTCGGGGCCCCTGCGAGGCTAGCAGGGCTCACCTCCTGGAGCCCACCCTGGCCCACAGTTCTGACCGAGGCTACGGGAGCAGCCTCTGCTCCTCGCACAGAACGAGGCAGATATTGGCCACTGGGAGGCTGGGCAGTAACATCCAAAGAGCACGGAGCTAGGAGCTCAGCAAGTAAATGTGAAGGGAGGACGGAAGAGCAGCCCAGTCACAGATGGGGAGCTCCGGAGGCATCTGGACAGCAGACCCCCGACACCCATGCTACTAACTGGAGGACGTGCCCTTGGCGAGAACCCACCCTGTCGGAAATGTGGCCTCGGGTAGTAACAACCCTTTGCACACCAAGTGCCAGTGGGCAAACCTTGCCAGTACTTTCAGTTCATGTGCGTGATGACAGAGAAACACCCGGGGGGGTGGGGGGGGCGGGGCGGGGCTGGGTGGGGACACAGCTGCTCTCAGGGTGCTTTCCAAGTGGACTGAGAAATGGCATCAGCGGTGGTTTCAAACAGCCAACTAGAAGCACAGCTCAACGCGTTACTATTTGAATCAATAAATCCAAGTACCGCCACTGTTATCACCTAAGTAGTACGGCAAGGGTTTATCAATTAATCATGAAAGAGCTGAAGGTATTTGGGAGCCTCTGTTAGACAGGGGAAACAGTGTTGGGGCCAAAAGAAGGTAAGGCACAGTCATCATCCAAGAGGCCCTCGCGAGTTAGTGGGGCGACATGCAGTTCAAACAGAAAGATAACTTGATTAAGGACAGTATTTAATCATGTTGATTCAAACAATGCATTCAATAGCTCAGAGGAAAGAGAGCCCCTATGTACTCTGCTGGAAGAGCAAGCTTTGGGTCAGGGCCTGGGTGGAGAAAAAAAAAAAAAAAAAGGGAATATCTTTCATGCAATTCAAACTTCTCCAGTAGGCAATGGCGAGCCACTGGACGTTTTCAAATGGGTAAGCTCCTTGTGTTTGGGAAAACTCAGTTCCCAAGTAGGGTTTGCAATTTTTACTCGCATCCTATTAAGGCATAGTTCAAGCAACTATTCAGTTCACCAACCACCTGAGAGTCCCTGGTGATGGGTTTCTGGATCTCACCTTCCCTGTTTAACCACAGGCACCCTGAGAACAGGGATTTGGTTCACTGACTCATCAGTGGCACCTTACCTATGGAAAGCTACTTACTCTTGTGGGATGAACTTCTACTGGCTGAAGCTGTGGGGGAAGCAAATTAAGCTGAAGCTGGAGTTTGGGTTTCCTCACACTCATCACATTTAAAGTATATTTGGGGAAGGAGGAAGCTAGCGGAGGAAGGGATTGTCTTACCCACCAAACACTCGTTTGTTGGCAAACAAGTTTCCCCGATGACAATCGCGGGCTTGATTTTCTGGCTGGAGCCAGGCGTGGCCTCTCTAGCTCTCCCCCAGGGCAAGGTCACACAGACCAATACAAGAAATCACGAAGGCGTGAAGCCCATCCAAATCCGTTACATTCTGGAAGGGATCCAGGGCTCTTAGTCCTTCCCAAAGGACAACTCCATAGAAATGTTCTATTTGCCTTTCTGCTGTCTGTAAACATCTGCACGAACTTAGAGGTGGTCAGCCCAGAGAAGCGATCCGGCCCTACTCTGTGGCTGCGTATCAGCCAGCTGCCCAAATGGCGAACCTGGTCGTTCCATCTCCGGAGGCGTGGGAAGCTAAAACCTAACGGACATCCTAGAAGTTCCCAGCTTCCTCTTTCAGGGTCGTCGACTCAGACATTTCCCCCCAGAGTTCAGTGCACTTGATAAATGCCAACGTAAAAGACACCCTAAAGCGGTTCATGTTCCATTTTTACAAAAAGAAAAAAAGTCCCCTTGGAGAGTCATTTGCTACACTGCAAATAAAACCCAAGTCTTCTCGTTTTTAACATTAACCAGATTTTATTCCAAACTTTTGGAAAGTCGACTTACAGAGCTGCGCTGGTCTTTGGTTTAGAGGGTTTTTTGAGATGATCTATCTCTCTTCTACTGCCTACACTGTTTATCATATGTGGGAAGTTTGAATGATCTACTAAGAACACATTCTAAGATTTCTAGCAATACATCAAACAAGGAATTAGCCGCGAATAACAGCAACAGCAGATTCACCAAGACACCATAAAGCAAAGGAAGCAACAATCAAATGTGATCAGAGGATTAGCAAACTCCACATGGGTTTGTTTTCCTTTAAAAAACAAGGAAATGCTTTTTCAGAAGATTCTCCTTGGGTTAAATGAGATGTCCATAATTTGCAGAACAAATCCAGGGCAAAGAGAATATGCTTAGTGTGGCAAAATTCTTCCCGAACCCAGTGGTTTTGACGCACATGGCACTAAAACACTAACGAGCACCAAGCCCAGAAGGTCAAAGCTGCGTAATGAGGATTGTCCTGCAATTCAGACAAGGCAACGTGATGCCTTTTCACTGACACTAACGCCTCTGTATTTTATAAGCCAATCGTGAGGGTCAAGTTCCCCAGAGAGAGGGATTTCCTAAGTAAAAGAGCCCTACAGGTTCTCATTATCCACAATTTCCAAATCCGAAAAGCTCTAAGAAACAGACATTTCTTAACCCCCTTGGTGGCAAACCCAACCTTTTTTATAGGAGGCAACGTTGGACCTTTCTCTGTCCCACGTGGTGCACATCTCCATGTTGTGGTGCAGGCACAGTGAGAGACTGGGTCCCAGGCGGTGCCCCAGACCCTGACCCGGTGCTCAGGAATACCCTGAATCGCCCCCGTCTAAAATCTACAAACTTCAGAATTTAGAAACAACTCTGAGACCCTAAAGTTTCAGACCTACACTGTGGATCTGTATGACTTTATTCAATGGCACAATGAATCTAGAAAACTCTAAGATTAGTAAGGCGAGTTGTGTATTTTTTCTTCTTTGGCAGGAAATAATTTCTTTCCTTTTCCTTCCCCTTTGTTTTTGTTTTTTTTTTTTTGAACCAAGTTCAAGTTCAGGTTACAACAAAGAAAATGAGGCACTTGCCTATCTTTTCCCAACCACATGCTTTTTAAAAAAGTGTCTAGGGAGGGCTTGAAAAGCTGGTAGCTGGGATGATACCTTCTCCTATCACTGTGTGATCATTTGCAGACGATGGGATCCTGGGGACCCCGTGAAGCTTCTCCAGCATGGGAATCTGGATTCTGGGCATGGATCATGGATAAACAGGCTACTCTATATGGAGGCGCAAAATGGCCAACATTTATGAATTACGTGCCTTTATCTCTGATGCTGACTACCAATTTATCTGAGTAAAGATTTCTTTCTTGATTAGTGAGTTTGGCTTCCTAGACTGATACAAAACGTTTTGTGGGTTTCTATCATAGTTGGGAACTCACAAAAATCAAAATAAGTTTCTAAAAATTTTTAGAAGTCTACAGTTGAAGAGAATTTCACTCAAATAAAACAAGCAGCAGCAACTGATTAATTTTCTACGTCTCCCCTTAGATCAGGAATCTTAGTTTTGAAAAACTGACGTAGTGGTATAGCCATGAGCCTTTCCGCTCTTCACAAGGTCGACTTGAAATACCATACTGCTATTAAATAAATGCTTCACAAAAGAGGCAGCTGTCATAATACAAAATCTCCTCCTTGCTTTATAGCTAAACAATTCCCATAGGATTTGAAGGATAGCATCCTGCAAAATCCCCCATCTGAATACTTTCCTATGCTCAGAAAATGTGAATTACACACTTGAAAAGCTCAGTAAAATGGATTTTTGCGCATAAAACAAAGATTTCTGTAACAATTTATAACTTTTCCACTTGAACATTTTGTTTCAAATTTTCACAGATTCTGTTCCTTTCAAAATATCTTGCTGGCGTGAAATATTCCAGCTGCTTCTCGCTCAAAGTCCTTTCTTAAATCATGGGAAAAACATCACACATCTCTTCTCTCTCTCTCACTCTCTCTTTGTGAAATAACATATGAGAATTATATACATTAAAATTCTTCCCACAAAAACTCTTCTATGGGCTGACAGATGTGTTTCAAGCTTAACAGATGACTTTTCTAGTAAGTTTCCAATAGGCACATTTGCAATTTGGGATATTAAAGATACTATTAGGTTATATACCAGTTCTATTCTAAATGTTTACTATTCTAAACCCCACTGCCTGAGTATTTCTTACTCATTATCTAAGAGTCTCAGTAAATCTATTGTGCTTACTATATGATCACTGCCAGCTGTTTTCTTTCAAGAGGCCAATTAAAAAATTGTAGGAAACATATGCCAAATGATCAAATGCTCTAATAATGATTTAAAGCTGAGCCTGCTTTGAGTGGTAGTGGGAAGTCCATTTATGTAAATGCAAAATAATGATATCAGTGGACTTGGAATTTTCATTTCTAGACTGCTGCCTTAGATGCACCAACTTTCAACACCGGGCAAGAAAATGGCTTTGTCATCTTTTTAAAGATAGCAATTGACACAAATGTTTACGTTACTAAAAAAGTCTTTCAGAAGAAAACCAGCTCTTTGTCTACTTTTCCTGTTGATCTTCTAAAATTCTGCTCTTAACCCATGACTGCCTAAAAGGCCTCATCCAGCCAGACAAAAAGGCCCACAGACCTGGAAGTTTCAGACACCAGGAAGCCAATCTTCATTTAGGCAAAGTCATAAATGCTCTTTAAAAAGGGAGAAAAGATTTCAAACCAAGAACAAAAAAAATCAAGAGGTGCTTCTTTTTTTTGGCGCAGAAATTTCATTTTCTCTCTCCAGACTAGTCAAGATAAAATATTCAAAGGGTTTTACCTTTTTTTTTGCTTCTAGGCTGCTCCCCCAGAGACCTAACAACATGCACTCTGTGAAAGCTAAAGGGAATGTTCCGGCACAAATAGACACTACAACACCTCTTCTGAAAGGGAGATGAAATCAATTTCCCTTCTGATTAAAGATTGGTGTTCATTGGTATTGACTGAGTAATGTTCTGCTTGTTTCAAAAGCATTATGTTATTATATTACTATTATTATTATTTTAAGAGATAGAATTAGAAACCTGCAGGTTGATAAATCAGGACATGGCAAAATTTCTTACGGACCACTGAACTCGGCTGGACTAATACTCTCTCACTTGGATGTGCGTTTAACTGGGAGCAGATGTCATAGAAACTGACCCCTAAGTATTCAATCACAGAGTCGCTTCTTTTTCTGTGGCTGCTGTGTTTATTTTGGAACGGACAAAGCCTGCAGATGTGGGTTTTCCTTCCCACAGTCTCTGAACAGGTAAGCACCACGTGGCCCAAGGACCTTTACATGAAATGCTCTTACTATCGGTCTTTTTCAGAGGCTGTTCGCTTACTGGTCCTGAGAAATCTTTTGCTGGTAGAATCCTGTTTTAATGATTAGTGTCAGTACATCCGGTCCTCTGTAACAAAGACAATTCCAGGTCCCCACAGATGGCTCAGAGTAACAGAGCTTTACTGATCTGGTTTCAATAAATCCTGTTAACGAAAAAATGCTATATAACAGATGTTTTTTACGGGTCCCTGTTAATGTTCGGATGATTCTTTATATCAAAGGTGGTGTGATCTGGGCATTTATTTGTGCTGTTCGACATAAAAAAAAATTTTTTAAATGACTATTAATTGTGAATAGTGAATTTTTAATTCACTATTTGGCAAAATGTTTAAAATGATTTTTCCCTCTTTTGGTGGCACCCTTCTGAGAGTATCTAAAGGGTTGATAGAAAGTAAAGTGTGAAGTGATTCTCAAAATCAGGAAGAGAAACTGGCTCCAAGGCTTTTCAGTTAAGTTCCCCTCAGAGAAAAAAACAAAAAACCAAGTTCTTGTGTACAATGTAGCAATAAGTCTTCTGTTAAATTAGTATGTAACTGGGGCGCCTGGGTGGCGCAGTCCTCAAGCATCCGACTTTGACTCAGGTCACGATCTCAATGGTTTGTGAATTTGAGCCCCACATCGGGCTCTGTGCTGACAGCTCAGAGCCTGGAGCCTGCTTTGGATTCGGTGTCTCCTTCTCTCTCTGTCCCTCCCCCACATGTGCTCTGTCTTTCTCTCGCTCTCAAAAATAAATAAAACATTAAAAAATTTAATTACAATGTAACTATACAATTTGGAGATCCTGTTCAGTTGATTAAAGGAGGTGTTATTTGACGTGTGCTCCAGAGTGATGATCAAATTAGAACTTTTTGTTTTTAACCTGTGTTGATCCTTCTCAACCTAATATTTGCCGCCAGAGCTGGCAAGGATGGCAGTTCTTAGGCTATTCAATTGTTTTTAAACAGAAATGCCAACTCCACATTTCCTGATTGTGGAAGGACATCCATTTCTGTACACATGCAGACACTAGGAAGTGAAGAATGCTTATGCTGTGCTGAGGAAGATAATACAAGTGAGAAAATATTATTTTTTTGATAAGGCTATTTCCCAAACCTTTAATGAGGGCTCATAAATCTGTCCCTCATATGTTAGACTATGACATTGATTTCTTCCTACCACAGACAATACTTCTTATTGATCTCTATGTACCCCAATCATTTCTTTTCAGCAATGCTCAGCCTGACATTACATGGTCAAGTCCAAGAAGACAAGGTGAGCATTTCCAGCCTGGGAGGAGCATGAGAAAGAACAGTAGTGATTCCACATTGTCCGTTCACAGTTCTCCTTCTGTTAAAGTACATTAGCGCTTTTGACTTCTCCGTTTTTCCTTATACTTCAAGGAAACTGCTCCCATAACTTGTACACGTGTAATATTCATTCCACTGAAATGTAGTTGTATATTTACATGACATGTAAATCTATAGAATAGTAGCATCGGGGGCAAAACAGCCTTCTAGGAAGTTTGATTCAGGACCTTCTGGCTTTGAAGAGGTTACTTTGTCTTTTGTGGGTGACCATTAGTTAAAAAGCTTCTTTAATCCTCTAGATTCTAGAATATCCTAGACTTGAGCCCTGGACCAGGCCACAGTGTTCTGTGTATTCTAAGCTGACATCTCATTTTATTGATGCTGTTGAGGAAAACATATTCTATTGATGTTTTACTCTATTGTTCTATTGTATACAAGTCAAGCCTTTCAGTTAAGTATAATGCACAGAACTTTATGCACAGTCCTGCATTAATTATTAATAGATCACACATAACTCTATAATATTAAACTATGAGACTAGGACATCTAAAACGTCTAATGTTCAGCCATCAAACTAATGTGCTCAATGTCAATGCTTTGGGGGTTTCCCTGGATATAGATGGGAAGAGGCACCACAAGGAATTTAGAGTTAACTTCTCTCATTCCAAAACGCCAGGCCACTCAAGCACACAGACCGCGGGCCTGATGCAGATGACGGGTGTTGATCAGGGCACTTCGCTTAATAGATTGTCTCCACCTTCCACGATGGGAGGTCTACCCTGGCACATAAAATGACCTTTGGGATAAGGTGTCTGACCTCTCCTTCCTGTGACGGCTATTTCCCTCTGCAGACAGCTGGGGACAAACAGAGGGGCAGCACTTTGACAAATGAAGCTAAACCAGGATCCTTTGTTTCTCTGAAGCCCACGAGCTGGCATTCCACAGGCTCATTAGGGGACCATGAATTACTGGGGGGCGAGGCCTGTACTTCCTCGTCCCTGGCAATCTCTGTGGCCGCGTGTTCCCATGAGCTGTGGGGCCAGACCACGCTGTTCACAGTTCACATTCCATCCTGACAGGGCATTCTCAGAAGTAAATAATATCTACAGCGGAGTTCAGGGCTGGTGAAAGAAAAGGCGGGGAAATATCTTCGGAGAATCGATTGCCCCTGGGGTTGTTAAACTATTTTTCAAGAGACCAGAAATCTTTGTAAGTCACAAAGCTGCACTTACCAAAACCCCCAAATTCCGATACCAAATGAAGGGCATAAAATAGTAACAACTGCAAAAACAAACAAACAAAAAAAAACCCCAAAAAAACCCCAAACAAACAAATATAGTTTCTATATCCTCAAAATGTCTCATTCCCCAACAAACTCAGTGAATGGTTACTGGCCACCTACAATGTTTAAGGTCTCCTGCTAAGGCTGTAAAAAAGCCTTAGTTAAAAAAAAATTGACTACCTCTGCTTTATGGCAAGAACTTGGGAAGCCTAAATAAAAGGGGCTGGGAGGTCTCCTTATGCAAATATTCAAACTGAACTGAAGGGGCTAATTTTAGAATCAGGGACAAGCATGCTGTAACCCACCCACCAGATCCTCTGCTGGGTTTTATATGGCCCCTGAGCTAAGAATGGCTTTTACATTCTTTCAACAGCTAGGAAAAAAACAATTCAAAAGAATAGTATTTCATGATACAAGAAAATGTATACAAAATTCAGATTTCCAAGTCTATAAATAAAGTTTTATTGGAACACTGCTATGCTCCCTTATTTACCTGTTGTCTATGGCTGCTTTTGCACTTACAAAGGGAGAGCTGAGTAATTATAAGAGATTCTATGTCCTATAAAACTCATGATGAGTTAGCATCTGACCCTTTACAGAAAAGGTTGGCTGACTTTTTAAAAAAATTTTTTACCATTTATTTTTGAGAGAGAGAGAAGGATAGAGTATGTGTTGTAGAGGGGGAGAGATAGAAGGAGACACAGAATCTGAAGCAGGCAGCGGGCTCTGAGCTGTCAGCACAGAGCCTGACCTGGGGCTTTAACCCACAAACCACGAGATCATGGCCTGAGCCGAAGTCTGACACTTAGCCGAATGAGCCACCCGGGTGCCCCAAACTGATCTTTGTTTTAAGTCTTAAACTAATTTTTTTGCTTTTGCTGAGATATCAGAGTGAGAACATACACCTCAGGCTTTGTTGGAAAGCTCTAGAAATGCACACGGAGAGCAAACAGAAAACAGCTAAGGCTTCACAAACCAGGTATCATGAACTTGACAAATCTAGACAAGTACAGGTAAACCACCAACTGAAGTTAGTTTAGATCAAATCTGCCAAAGCATGAGAAAACATACAAGAAACATGTAAGTTCCACCATGGAGTAGAGTCAGGATTTGTGTTTCTTTTTAATTTTTTTAAAAAATATTTATTTATCTTTGAGAGAGAGAGAGAGAGAACGCGCATGCATGAGCGAGCAGGGAAAGGGTAGAGAGATTGGGAGACACAGATCGGAAGCAGGCTCCAGGCTCTGTCAACACAGTGCTTGAACCCACAAACTGTGAGATCATGACGTGAGCTGAAGTTGGACGCTCAACTGACTGAGGCACCCAGGAGCCCCAGTGTTTCTTTTTAATACCAATTTTGCTTATATCCTATTGATGAGTCAGAATGCTATGCCCAGACACTCTGTTATCTTATACATTCAGACCCTGATTCTAAAACATGGGCTGTCCCAGACATCTCTTGGGGAGTTCAAGAAAGCAGAATGCCAGGAATAATGTCTGTCTTTGAGGAGACAGTCCTGTTGGTGGATGGCTACAACTCCCTACTCTGCGAAGGCTCCAATAACCATCATTAGAAAATGAGAGGCGATTCAACCATGCTGGTCAAGAGGCAGAGTCTCAGGAAATGAATGGCACCGAGAAGCTGGCAGTTCAGCAGGTTAGTAAGTAGCACAGTGTCCCCCATGGCTAAGTGTTTACATTCTCTCCAGCGTAACATTTAGAGAAGGAAGAAAAATAAGGGGGGGGGGGGGGCTCATAATACTTTCATGAAGGAAATCTCCCTATGGGACAGCATTTTGTCCTTTGGAGGGTCAGGAGACTAACGCTGAGAGAAAAAAAAAAAACAAAAAAAAACACATCCACATCGTGGGGTTATCTAAAGCCCTATTCACACCAGAGTGGTGACTCCAGGCTCAGGTTCTACCTGACAAACCTCAATACGTGGCCATGTGTGACACTGGGTGCTGATCTCAGCCTTTTAGCGATATCTAGGCTTTTCATTTATATCCTCCTTACGGTTACTATGTTTCTCTGCCCAATACGTCTGTTTCAACTGACAAGTTGAGAGGTATATACATATATATATTTTTTTAATTTTTAAATAATTTTTTAACATTTATTTTTGAGAGAGAGAGAGCGAGAGCGAGAGCGCAAGTGAGCACATTAGCAAGGGAAGAGCATAGAGAGAGAGGGAGACCGAGTCCGAAGCAGGCGCCAGGCTCCAAGCTGTCAGCACAGAGCCTGATGCAGGGCTTGAACTCATGAGCCGCGAGATCACGATGGAAGCCGAAGTCAGACGCTTAACCAACTGAGCCACCCAGGAACCCCTCATGAATATAAAATATGAAAGCACTACCCTCCTACAAGGGATACAAAGAATAGTTTCTTTTAATGAAGAGTAACAGCACATTAAGAAAACAAACAAATCCTTTGGTAAACTCACCTAGAAAAATCTCCCTTTGCCTCCTGTAGAAGAAAAAATTCAACATCAATGAAACATTCTGGTCTAGTTTTCCAGACTTTTTTTTTTTTTTTAATAGTTTATTGTCAAGTTGGTTTCCATATAACACCCAGTGCTCATCCCCACAAGTGCCCTCCTCCATGCCATCCCCTGGACTTTTAAATACATTCCACGGTCATGACCACTCCTCTACTAAGCTCAGCTCTCTATTGCTGTTGCCCTATCTGCTACGGGAAGACAATGGGGAAAGAAGCATGCATTTGCCATTTGCACACGAGACACCAAATTAACCTTCAGAAAGTTATATACCAAGAAAGTGATTCATAATGACAAAATGCAAGTTTCTATCTCTAGACCCTGGTCTACCTTCTTCTGGATCTGACTGTGTGTCTGGGTAGAACTGTCCAGTGTCTCATGTTACTTGTATTGTGGGCTCTTTCTTGATCCTCCTAAAGAGGGACCAGGGGACCTTTAATGAATCTTGAATATAACAGTTGTTTAAGAATTTTTTGCTGAAGAAATAAATGAATGACATTCTCCTAATTCACCTTGCCAGTGTCACCAACACTATCATTGTTGCTAATTTTCATTAATACCTCTTTTACCCATTAGCTACGGGTCTTTCCACAGGATGTGAAATGATTCTCTTGGTAGTTAATTCTTGCTATTTACTGGGCTTTCTCCCGAGGTGGGGAGGGCACTAATCCCGTCTCTATTGCGTATGACTCTGGGACACCCAGATGAGGACAGAACAACTTACCTGTAAAATATAGGAGGCTAATTCAAATACCACTTCACTGTCGACATCAATCAGCTCCTGGAGGGGGGAAACCAACAGGAAAGGTAAGTTTGGTACTTTAACAAGGATTTCGTTATGACATCTCCTAAAAAAAAGGTCTGGTCTTTCCTTTCTCAGCTGTTCCCCAGAATCTCAAACACTCAGGGAATATCTCTGTGCCGAGTTACGTGGCCCTAAATGATTCCTGACATTCTATTCGCAGCTTTTAGCCACAGGGGGAGCCCAGTGGTCCTGGATCTTCTCAGTCACTTCAGAGGCCTCACCTTTAAATCTTGGTGAGAAATCAGGGAAATTTTACAAATTGGTTAATCTGATTCATTAATCGCATAAGGTTACTTGATAACCAGTCGTGATTTCTTGGTGAACTGGACTTCAGGACCAGGAGTGAGGCTTTAGTGAAAAGAAAAAAGTCGATGGGATGGTGACTCTTTAAACTAAAATTAAATACCATTTAAAAATACAGTTTCTCATTACAATGCCCTCATTGCTTTCACGTACTCAACGGTTCGATGTATGGCTACCATGGGGTCAGAGCAGATACGGAGCACTTCTGTCCTTGTAGAAAGTTCTACTGGCCAGCACTACCACAGAGTCTAAGTTTAAAAATGCTTCTTCCGGGGCGCCTGGGTGGCTTAGTCGGTTAAGCGTCCGACTCTCACTTAGGTCATGATCTTGCGGTTCGTGGGTTCGAGCCCCGCGTTGGGCTCTGTGCTGACTGCCAGCTCAGAGCCTGGAGCCTGTTTCAGAGTCTGTATCTCCCTCCCTCTCTCACCCTCCCCTGCTCACGCTGTCTCTCTCTTTCTCTCTCCTAGAAATAAATAAAACATTAAAAAAAATGCTTCTTTCCTATTACTCCTTCCCCTATTTAATCATGATCTATGGATATGGTCTTAAAAGGGTATAAACCTGCCCTTGGTTTTTGAAAAAAATCTTAGATATTTACTTTTCAATATGCATATAATGCATATCCATTTTCTAAATTGCCTTTTGAGGTGTAACTGATACACACAAAATTGCAAATTTAATATATACAATGTGATGAGCTTGGATGTGGGCAAACATTGAGACACCATCACTATCATCAAGTAATCAACATCCATCATCTCCAAAAGTCTCATTGCATCTCTTTGTGTGTGTGTGTGTGTGTGTGTGTTTATCATATGGTAAAAAAAGTTAACATGAGATCTACCCTCTTCACCTATTTTAAGTGCAAAACACTGCATTGTCATATATAGTGCAGATGTTAAAACAGAGGAAACTCTGGAGTCCATCAGCACAGAGATATAATAAATTAACTAATGTTGCTCTTCCATTGTGAAACTTTAGAAGAAATGTCCATTTTTTCCCCTTCCCCCCCTCCTATCACTAGATCCTACAGGTGGTGAGTGGACCACCAAAAGTTAGAGCTATGACAGGCTAGGACACCAGCTGCCCAGTACTCTGCTTTCTTGGTTGTTTGTTTAAAATTAAAAAAAAAAATTTTTTTTTGAATTTATTTTTGAGAGAGAGACAGCATGAGTGGAGGAGGGGCAGAGAGAGAGGGAGACACAGAATCCGAAGCAGGCTCCAGGCTCCGAGCTGTCAGCACAGAGCCCAATGCGGGGCTCGAACTCACAAACCATGAGATCATGACTTGAGCCGAAGTTGGATGCTTAACCGACTGAGCCACTCAGGCGCCTCCCTGCCCCCCCACCCCAGTCCTCTGCTTTTACTCAGAATGGAGATCCAGAAATGTCAAGGGACTCTCCCAAAGTCACAAGGCCTTAGTGGCAGTGAGGGGACCAGAAACAATCCCCCAACCTCTTGTCCAGCAAGTGACCTCCCTGAGTGCATGCATTCCTCCAAGTCAATAGGGACTCAGGAGGTATCACCTGGCACTTGTTAGAATGGCTATTACCAAAAAGACAAGAAATAGCACGTGTTGGGGAGCATGTGGGGAAAAGGGAACCCTCATGCACTGCTGGGTGAGTGTAAACTGGGGCAGCGGGTGTGGAAAACAGAATGAAGGTTCCTCAAAAAATTAAAAATAGAGCTACCATATGATCCAACAATTCTACTTCTGGCTATTTGTCCGAGGGAAGTGAAACCACCAACTCAAAAAGCTGTGTGCACCCCTGTTCACCGCAGCATTATTTACGACAGCCAATTATAAACACGGACACAGCCTGTGTCCATCAATGGATGAATGGAGAAAGAAAATGCTGTATAAGCACTGGGTGTTGTACGTAAGTGATGAATCACTAAATTCGACTCCTGAAACTAACTGGAATTTAAATAAAAATTTGAAAACAAAGTGGTGTGTGTGTGTGTGTGTGTGTGTGTGTGTATGCGTGTGTGCACACGTGCGCAATGAAATACTTCTCAGTTATAAAAAAGGAATGAAATGCTGCCATTTGTAACAACATGGATGGATCTTAAGGTCATTCTGCTAAGTGAAATAAGTCAGACAGAGAAAGTCAAGTACTGTATGATATCGCTGATACACAGAATGTAAACGAAAGAATGACAATTCAGATTAATAGATACAGAGAACAGCCTAGCAGTTGCCGGAGGGGAGGGGTGGGGGAAAAGAGTGAAGGAGCCAAAAGGTAAAAACTTCCAGTTTATAGAATAAATAAGTCTTGAGGATGTAGAGTATAGTGACTACAGTTACTGTAGATTTGAAAAAATGTCTATGTGGATGGATGGTAATGTACAAATACTGGGTCACTGCACTGTATGTGTGAAACTAATACAATGTTATGTGTCAATTATATTTCAATTAAAAATAACAAGGACTTGGTGTCAGCCAACATGTTCTCAGAACCATATCTATCATTGAAGTTAGCCAAAAATAGAGTTATTTTTTACTTGAATTATAAACTGAACTCTGATTCCTGGATTTGCTAATGAGTTTCTTTCATGGTCTACAACTGGACCCTGGAATTCAAAACAATGTGCTCAATCAAGCAAGCCTGTATCTTTTGAGGAAGGGACCTTATTCGGGCTCTTTCAAAAGACTTAGTAATTTCAAAGATGGATAATAATATTTGCTACTGAACGACCTTAGAAGTGTGGGCTAAGAGAACTAAGGAAACCATATGGAAGAATCGGGCACAATAATTCTTTATGCTTAACCAGCTGAGAGAGCTTTACGGCCGCTGTAATTGATATAGACTCTCAGGGTTGGGATGCGGAGGAATGTGTGGAATTGCCGTTCTGGGATTACCAGATCCCATCAGAATGTAAATCATTTAACAGTGTACAAATGATTTAACAGGAACACTGTCCAGGGTTTCCACAACGGACCACTTCCACTTGCACTACGTTCCTTTCCATTCTCACCGACTGACTTCCTGAGCGCTCCTGGGCGCTGCCCCCGCACAGTGTGTGTGCTCTCCTTTCAAACATTTACACCTGTGTTGCAGCTAATGGTTGACAGTGGGCTAATCTTTAACATTTGAGACGAGGCTTATCTAACGTGCAACTCAAAACCAACCATCAGGAACAGCCCTTTTACGTGTGAACATAGCTTTTAGTTCATGATTTGACTCATCTGCTGAATGAAAATGTACCTGTGGGGGGAAGAAGGGGACGCAAGGCAGAGGAAGGTCTTTCAAAATTGCATTTTATTGTACGCAGCCTATTATACAGGGGGACACTGTCCGAAATGGATCTGTGGTGAAGGGTAACTGGAACGTGCCATTATTCAGGGTAAAGCTCCCGATAATGCACAATTAAATGCCTGCCCTGATTTACTCAAGTTCTTCCTCACTGCCCTTGTCCTCAGGGTAACTGGGAACCCTCACTCTTCAACTGGGATGAGTTTTCACCTTCTCTGACCTTGACCATCTTCCAGTGGATGCTAAAAATCGTGCCAGTCTAACGGTGGCCAGGAAGAAGGGAAAGGATTAGATGGAAGTGGCTCAGACTGTACTCAAGCTGGCACAATCTGATGGCAGAGATGGATTATTCTTCCCATTTCTGCTTAATACTGACTGAGCTCATGAATCCTCTCATTGTCTGTCCTCAGAGGAGTCAGCACCGAGATCTAAACGGTGTGAGGAAGAACCAATGCAGGAAGGTGGGAAGACACGTTCCTAACTGGGCAGAGAATACGTTCCTACCTTGCAACTTCTACCCCACTGCCTGATGTCTCCTGTTCACAATGCACACCCTCCGCCCACCCCCCGCTTTTACACCTGGCCCTCCCGGGTGATTTAATCTCTAAAATCCACCGTGATGGAACAGCATTCCACACTTTCTGCCAGCGCCACACATTTCCTCTTGTGCCTGAACATCTGCAGGCTGAGTTCCCCACATGGAGGGGTGGAGAGATGTTTCCAGAGACCCTCCTGTCAGCCACATGCTGCCATCTAACATCAAAAAGACAACTCTCCCTTATTCTTATCTGACGTCTTTGGCCATCCAGAGGTGGTATCCTTCACGTGTCCCTGCTCAGGCAGAGAAAATAAACTGGATGAGCCCACAAAGAGGGCATGTGAAAACCGCACACTTTCCCGGGGTGCTGGGTGTCCCCTAGCTGAGGGCGACAGGGGACAGAAGGTGCGGAGGCAGAGAAAGATGCATCAGAGAAGAGTCTAGCTGGTGGGACCCGGAGGCTGGTGTAGGACACTCCTCTGGGCCCCTGATGTTCTCAGAGCCTGTCTTTGGGTTGTTTGCTGAGTTCCAACCTTGCCTGTGAACCCAGGGTGGTCCAAGAGGCACATGACAATTTTATCTTAGACTCAGCAATAGGGAGAAGATCCTCGTAGAAGGGAATATGACGCCTTACAATGATTCCGGCCATTTGGTGTGTCCTTTGGGCATCAGATTCACCTACCACTGAATAACGTGTTCGGCCTCCTTTGATCTTTTGAAGAATGCCACGGAAAGACAAAGCATGACTACCTGCAGGTGTGCACTTGCGTGCACAGATCGGGATTGGGGAGGATGGCCCCACTTCCTCCCACTCAGCACTGTTTTATCCCAGGTGATTAAGTCGCTGAAGGAAGAGGCCAGAGGTCGTTTATCAGCAGCATAACAGTTAACAATACTCTCATAAAGATTTCCATCTGGGGGTCTCCAAGAGTTCCAAATAAACGGCCCCCCGAGAACCCTGAGCTGCAGGTGTTATGTTATCCCAAAGTGCCAAGAGCTGGAGCACCTCTGCACGACCCCCGTGCTCCGAGGGACTTGGCGGTGGTTTTTAGGTTTTTACACAATCCAGGATTTTAATGAAAAGCATTCCTCTGTGGTCGGGAATGACAGAAATTCCAACGCTCACATGAGATTCATAAGATAATCATAGCAGAAAACAGGCTTAACAACCACACGGTAGGCTAATAAGGTTTCTGTGAGGACAACCTATGCCAGGTCCATCTAGAACAATCAGCAGGGCTCGCCAACCACTACCGGCTCTCTCTCCTTACCTCAGAATGCCTAAGGATTTTGCTTCTTGTCAGTCTCCTTAAGGTCATTGCTACTCTCACGGGAAAGTTCCAGGTTCTACTTCCAACACCCCTGCAGCTCTGGGACATTGACTAAATCACTGGATCTCCTCCAATTTCATTTCCCTCCGTAGAAGGGGGCTCATGATTTCTTTTTCAATTATTTTGCTGAGTGTGGTGAGGAAACGGAGGGGTAATCTGGAAACCCCAAGACACACTACAGATATCCTGTCTGTCTGTTGTATTTATCTGGGCTCATTGGTGTTTACAGTCCAACCCCCACAACGTTGCCTCTGTCCTTCAGCAACATTCAGCGTTTACAGGAATCTTTGGTGAGATGTAGTTTTTTAACGAGGAGGGAAGCATTGTGCATATGTGTCACCGTGTGTGTGTCTATCACTCAAGTGGCTCGGATGCTCACATCTGGCCGTGTAAGCACCCCAGCTCATTGCACAACTCATAATGACTGCATGAAGAGGCCCCAGGCAAACAGGGGCTGCGGTGTAGGAAGGGACTGACGTGGTGTTGCACAACCCTCTTCCCCGGCCCTTTGCCAGGTTTTCATCAGTCAAGTTACCTCATGTTTGGCTAATGACCCACTGGGGTACGGGCCATTCATGCTGGGCACCACACTCTGACTCTGTGGCATAGCGATTCCTCCTGCTTCTCGCCTGTGTCGTGACCCCGGGGAGTCTCTCTCTTAGAGGTCACGAGTTGAAAATGGAAAGTCCCTCTCTGTCCTTCTCTCCTTCCACCCTCTGTCATATGAATACACACAATCAAGTGAAACCTAGAACAATCAAGTGAAAAAACAAGGAAAGGCTGGGATTCTGTAAGTCTGAGACTAATACTTATGTTGGTTCCTTTGTCCTGTGGGGTCTGACTGTGGGCTTTGTTTCTCTCATCTTCAGACGAGATGATATGATCTGTTCATTAGCGAAGCTCTTTGAAGATCTTGGATAAAGACCCCTTCAATTTCAACAAGAGTGATGGCATTTAGCCCTACATAGGAAAGGTGCCCCAAGGATGATTAAATTTTAATAATATGTGAAGCTCTCAGACCAATGTGGATGGCTCAGAAAAGAAGGCGGGGCAAGACCGCCAGCCCACATAAAGCAGGAATTTTAAGTTTCTTTAGACATAATCTGCTCTCAATAGGTACATGTAGGCACCAGACGTGGTAATTTCATAGGAGCTATGCAAATCTTTGCTCCCTGGGATTAGAAAGTAGTCAATTAAAAACAATATACTGAGCACCGTGTATGTGCCTAGTTTAGTGACAGTCATGGAAGGTGATGCTAAAAATTTACTCCGAAGAATGCTCATGCCGACTTTTCCTCCAACCCAAAGAGGCACACTGCAGTCCACTGCAGTCCACCTTTAGATACAGATGATGGGTTGTTTCTTTGGTTATCACTGGGGGACAGGTGTTTTTTTCCCCAATCTTGGAAGTGGAAGACACACTCAGGCAGGAAGTGGAGGATCAGACAGGAAGTGGAGGATCAGACAGGAAGTAGAGACGAGACAGGAAGTAGAGGATGAGCACTCAGACAGAAAGTGGGAAGATTCTCCTCTGGAGAGAATAAGGAGCCATGAGAAAGGACATTCAAACACTGCCATTCAGGCTTCCTTCCTATTGATAGAACCAGTTTACCATTGGATTACTCCACAGGGCCATCCACCAGGGGACCACTGCCACCCAGGTGCCTCACTCTTAAGAGCAGATGAATGGACCAAGAACAACAGTCAACTGAAGAAAGTCTCCAAATATGAAAGGCAGAGACCAAAATAAATATGTAGGGGAAAAAAAGAACTGAAAAGAAACAGAAAGGACACAGAATAGGTGTAATAATTGATGTTGAAATGATAAAAGGATGTTAAGAATGCAAAAATAGTAACAGGATAATATAAGACCAGATAATATGGAGTCTAAAAAATTAAAAACATGATACCAAAAGTTAAAAAGCCAATAGAAGGGCGCCCGGGTGGCTCAGTCAGTTAAGCAGCCAACTTCGGCTCGGGTCATGATCTCACAGTTCATGGGTTTGAGCTCCGCGTCGGGCTCTGTGCTGACATCTAGCTCAGAGCCTGGAGCCTGTTTCAAATTCTGTGTCTCCCTCTCTCTCTGACCCTTCCCTGCTCCCTCTCTCTCTCTCTCAGCAATAAATAAAACATTTAAAAAAATTTTTAAAAAAGCCAATAGAGACTCAAGATAATACTGATCAAATCATCTAGAAAGTAGAATAAAAAGACAGAGATGGAAAATAAGAGACACAAGGTATCAAAGCAGGAGGCTGCGCCCAGCTTCTAATTAATGGGAGTTCCACAAGGAGAGCGCAGAGAAAACAGAGGAGACCGACCATCACAGAAATAATACAGAAAAACATCCCAGAACTAAAGAATACCAGTCTCCAGACTACAGGTGCCCATCGAATACACAGAATCATGGATTTACAAAGACCCACTTCAGGGCATAACATCCTAAAGTTTCAGATGAAGAGGAATAAAGAGGAAATCCTAAAAGATAGCGTTGGTGATGGTGGGAGAGGGGGAGAGGGTCCACGTACAATGTGCAGCACAGCAGAGTTCTCCAGAGCAGACTGGGAAGCAACACCCTGGATATTCTGAGAGATGTGTTCACTTCCATATCCATGCAAACTATCAATCAGATATACCAGTAGAAGAGAGACTTTTTCAGATACGTAAGGACCCAAACATTGTATCTCCTCTATGCACTTTTCCTGGATTCACTGGAGGGTGTTCTCCAGTGAAACAATGGCATAAAACAAAACACGGGAAGCCTTGGGATCCAGGAAACAAGGGGACCCCCTCCAGACCCGAGTGAAGAAGAGACAGGATAGGCAAGAGGGTCCTGTGCTGAGGGCTGTGGATGAGGCCAGGTCCAGACTGGAGTCAGAGGATGGAGGGCGACAGGGAGGTCCCAGGAAAAACAACAAAGGCGGCAACAGCAAAAAACAAACTGAAGAGAGGAATGGATGAATTACTCGATGCATTTGGAAATTAACGTGGGCCTGCATCGGGGATCTGTAGGCACTCCTGGGGGAAAAATGATGGGTACACAGAAACTAAACAAGTAACAGCAAGGCAGTTATGACCTTTAGGTAAAATAAGTGGTTGTCTAAAAAAGGGAATCACAACCATAGGATGCTACTTGGATTAGTCATAACAATGCAATGCTGATGGCTGTAGCTTTTACCCAGAACTGTGCTTACTGCCATTTTGGGAAAATGGAGGACGGGAAAGTGTGGGTGGTTGTATAGGAGAGCTTAATCTTCACCTAGTTCAATCGGAATTCAATTAATCTAAAATGGATAAATCAAGGAATAATGCCTTATGCCAACTTATTTAGAAATAGGCCAAAGACCAGAAGGAACAGCTAAAATTGTTGAAGGGGGTGGGCTTTTTTTTCATACTAAGTCTCTTATTTAAAGCCATTTGAGGGGCACCTGTGTGGCTCAGTTGGTTGGGCATCTGACTTCAGCTCAGGTCATGATCTCACGGTTTGTGGGTTCGAGCTCCAGGCACAGAGCTTCAGATTCTGTGTCTCCCTCTGTCTCTGCCCCTCCCCAACTCGTGTTCAACTTTAAATTTTTTAAACATTTTTTTTAGTTTTGTGAGAGACAGAGACAGAACATGAGTGAGGGAGGGGCAGACAGAGAGAGAGAGAGAGACAGACAGAGACAGAATCCAAAGCAGGCTCCAGGCTCTGAGCTGTCAGCACAGAGCCCGATGCAGGGCTCGAACCGACAAACCTGAGATCGTGACCTGAGCCAAAGCTGGACGCTCAACTGACTGAGCCACCCAGGTGTCCAGAGCCATTTGACTTTTAACTGCATCATATATTACTTTGATAAAAGTATCCATGCTTTAAAAAGTGAATGAAATTGCCCTTGGAGGAAGCAGGAACAAATGGCTTATTTATCTGAACGATTCAGATTTCCGGTACGCTGCAGAGATCATTCCCCAAGAAACAGGGAGGGAGGGAGGGAGGTCATATCCATCCTACGTGGGGTAAACTGGAGCCCCCATCTCTCAACATCATTTCCAGGCTGTACGTCGGGCAACGCCGTCCAGACTCCTCCAGGCCTCTGAAGTGCCGGGGCAGTGTCGAGGGGCGCACAGAAACTCTTAGCCAAGATGAACAACCCAGTTCTGGGTTCACATGAGCAGCGCTACCACAGCAGGAGCTCATCACGGGCCTAGCCCGGCGCTAACCAACTACACTCCCGCTTCATCTCCCTTCATCTTCCCAAGAAGGCGGTGGGTCGGGGCCTTTAATGTTCTTGTTCCACCAAAGAGGAAGCCTGGGGACATCACAGAGGGCATGGAGATCTACTGCATTCACTGCAGAGCAGAGCGAGGACGGGAACCCGGTGTGTGGGCTCCACATCTGAAACTCTCGATCACTTGTACTGGGCCTTCCTCCCACACTGTACAGAAATGGCCACCCTGTCTATTCCACCACTTCCAGTCCCTGGTCCCTGAATGAGTCGCTTGACCTCCCTGACATCAGTTTCTTTCTCTGGAAAGCTAAAGATTCCGGGTCTATCTCACCCACGAGGCTCAAATTAGATGATATACGTGAACATTTTAAGTAAGCCACTTTCTGCAAATGAAAATATTATTTCTTTTTTTTAATGTTTTTATTTATTCCTGAGATAGAGAGACAGTGTGTGCAGGGGAGGGTCAGAGAGAAAGGGAGACACAGAGTCTGAAGCAGGCGCCAGGCTCTGAGCTGTCAGCACGGAGTCTGACGTGGGGCTCGAACCCACGAACTGTGAGACCATGACCTGAGATGAAGTCGGACACTTAACCAACTGAACTACCCGGATGCCTCATGAAAATATTATTTCTGACGGACGGGAGGGACAAAGGCGGTCTTGTGACCCTATTTGGTCTCCTGTAGAAAGTTCAGGGAAGCCAGGCTCCAGTAGGGATCCTGAGAAGGGACAGCTGGGGTTCTGGGTGACAGACAGCAGCCCAGGGGGCCGACAGGCAGGCTGACGCCGTGGGCGCCGTGGCCCTACTGCTCACCCCACCTGGGGTGCCGGAGGATTTCTCCTTTTCTATTGTCCACTGATCGCAGAGCCTTCTCGCAGCGTGGTGTTTAAAAGCACTGCAGTCTTCGGTTCCAGCTATGTATCTGTATCTGGACTGAATCGAACAACAGAGAAACTGTTTCTCTCCCTTTAGCCAGGTGTCTGGACAAGCACTATCTGGGGCCACATTTTACTGCCCGGTTGAGCTGATTTCATCAGTTTGGGGGACTGGAGCTTCCAGACATTCACTGCCCCAGTGTGCCACCTGGTGGACAGCGCTCAACTTTTTATTCCTGAATTTTCTCCAAGGGCCTTCCCATTCATTCATTCAACAAAAACCCTCGGAGACTCTCACGATCTGTAAGCCATGTAAGGCCGGTATTATTATTTCCACGCTATGATGAGAAAACGGGCTTAGAGAGAGGAAGGGATCTGCAAGTTCCTGGACCTGCATTTAGTGTCTTTTTCCTCCATTCAGCAAAACCCCAAAATACTGTAGTCTGAGTGGTCTGGGTTTAAGCCAGTTTCAATCCTAGCTCAGCAACTGTCACCCAGTGAGGTCCTTTCACAGACTGAATTTGATCCTTACCAGGCCCTCCATAACTGTGGACACTTGCATTTAGAGGGACTGTTTTGTGCAACAAATGAATGTGCTGAAGTACTTCTAGAAGGAAAACCGATGGCTGTGTGTGTGTGTGTGCGTGTGTGCGTGTGTGTGTGTTCATGTTTCTTGGGTTGTTGCAATCTCCCCACATAGGGTTCAGTTAAACATGAAAATATAGGCGGTAGGATCTCCTCAGACTTCTTTGAGGACAGCTATTTAACACCTTACAACGAGTGCACTTAGCTTTTAAGTTCTCTGTGATTGCCGGGCATTTTCCACTCTAGGGAGAGCCTGGGTGAGCCCCGTGATCTGCCATCTGTCAGGCTGCCAGCTCTGGCTCCCACTGACATTCCCATTCAGTAGGTAGGTGACCTCAGGAGAATCTCCTAACTTCCCTGTGCCTCGCCTTCCTCCCAGGGAAAACCAGGATACAAAGTAGTATTCACCTCAAAGTGCTGTGCAGATTCAGGCGCACACCTTATGGACAGCGCTCAGCACCAAGCATGCCTCGTTGCGATATCCTAACATATCATTTGTCTTTCTCTGTGGTGGTCAGTGAGCTGGTCTGAGGTGGTGCCCTGAGGCTTCATTCATGAGCGGCAGTGTGTGGGTGGTTACTTTAAGTACATTCTCCCAGGAGAGGCTCTCAACCCAGGTGGTGTTCTGCAAGCCCCTTTCCCCAGGGAGGGGGTGTATGCTGGAAATGTGTGTGAGCATTTTGGGTTATCCAATGAAAGGAAACACTACAAGCACATGAACTTGATGCAGTGCAAGGGACTGTCCTACTCAATTAAGAATTGTCCCCTGAATGGCACTGTGGCTCAGTTGGTTAAGCATCCAACTTGGGCTCAGGTCATGATCTCAGTTTGTGAGTTGGAGCCCTGTGTTGGGCTCTGTGGTGACAGCATGGAGCCAGGTACCTGCTTCTGATTCTGTGATTCCCTCTCTCTCTGCCCTTCCCTCACTCATGCTCTGTCTCTCTCAAGAATAAATAAACTTAAAATAATTAAAAAACAAAATTAAAAAGAAAGAATTGTCCCTTGAATAGATATTTCTCTAAATAAGATGCACACATGGCCAACAAGCATATGAAAAGATGCTCAACATCACCAATCACTAAGGAAATGCAAATCAAAATCACAATGAGATAATGGCTAACAACCATTAGGTTGGCTATTATTAAAAAAAAAAACAAACAACTCTATAAAATAACAAGCGTTGGTGAGGATGGGGAGAAATTGGAAACGTTATGCACTGGGAGTACTACGTGACACAGTCGTGGAAAACAATAGAGCAGCACCTTAAAAAATTAAACATATAATTACCATATGATCCAGCAATTCCACTTTTGGGTACACATCTGAAAAAACTGAAAGCAGGGACTTGAAGATATATTTACAGAGCCATGTTCATGGCAGCATCAAATCCAATAGCCAAAAGGTACAAGCAACCCAAGTGTCCACTCACAGATGAATGGATAAACAATATGTGGTCTGTACATACAATGGAATATTATTCAGCCTTAAAAAGGAAGGGAATTCTGACCTGTACTATAATGTGGATGACCCTTGAAGTCACAATGCTAAGTGAAATAAGCCAGTCACAGAAGAACAAACATGATAGCATCCACTTAGGTGAAGTCCCTAGAGTAGTCCAATTTATAGAGACAGAAAGTAGGATGCTGGTGGCCAGGGGCTGGGGGTGGGTAGATGGGGGAATTAGTGTTTAGTGGGGATAGCGTTTCAGTTTTGCAAGATGCCAAGAGTTCTGGAAATGGACGGAAGTGATCCATTGCAAAACACTGTAAGTGCATTTAATATCAATGAATTGCATACCTACCAGTGATTACAGTGATAAATTTTGTGTATTTCGGCATCCTTAAAAAAAAAATTTGTCCGGCCTAAAGTGCCAATTGATGCAAATTGCATCACTCTGAGAGATGTTGCTAGAATATATAAAAATGGTCAATACACATGCATTTGGATAAGCAGTCTACTCATCCTTCAGAGTCCGGTCTGCGTGGACCTGTGGATTCGCCCTCCCTGTCCACATCTCCCCTTTGTCTCAGCTGCCAGGTCGAGGGGCGAAGGCACCCCTCCGAGAAGCCAAGGAGTGATAGGATCCAGAAGAGTCCCGTTATTAGACGGATAGTATTACTTTCATGACCTTGTTATTTACAGTAATTCATTTATAAATTACATCTACTAATTAATACAATCACATCGGGGCAACAACTTCGGATTGGCAACTTCAAAGCTACTCTCCGATTTCAACAGAAAGCTGAATAGGAAGGAAAAGTTCTTACCTTGTAGATACAGGACTTAGCGTTCAGGAAGAAGAGCTCAATGGTGGCATTATCCTTTAGGTAGGAGATGCTTTCTATGTAGAACCTGGAAGACAAGAATGCAAATGAAGCCACTGACCACAGGATTAGATGTGAGGACTAGAAATCCCAATCCCAGTGAAAAAGAAAAAGGTGTGATCAGTGGTTTTTCTACGGTTCCTTTCTGAAAGAAAGCGGAGTGTTTCAAGCCCCTTTCTAGCACATTAGGACGGCCATGTCTGCCAACCTTCCCCATGGTCAAGGACCCAAGACTGCCGTCAGCTTCCAAGAGTGAGATTAAACTAGACCATCTACTTTCTCTTTCCTGACCCTTTTCCCAATTTTTTAATAACATTATTTGTTTTCAGGGCACCTGGGTGGGGGGCTCGGTCGGTTGAGCATCCGACTCTTGCTTTCAGTTCAGGACATGATCCCAGGATCATGGGGACTGAGCTCTGCATCGGGCTCTGCGCTGAGCATGGAGCCTGCTTGTGATTCCATCTCTCTCCCTCTACCCACCTGCCCCTCTCCCCTACTTGCGCTCTCTCTCAAATAATTTTAAAAAACCAATTAAAACTATTATTTGTTTTCAATATATTACTTTTTTTGTCCTAATCATTGTTGAGTTGGATTTCTTAAAGACAATTTCTTCTGCTCAGGTGAAGGAGGGCCCTATTTCTCTTTGAAACAGTTGCGCTATGCCTCCCCGAAGGTGGTGAGGTTGTGATTTGATTTCCGAACATCCTGAGAGCTGCTGGAACACTGGAACATCCAGCAAGTGCTGGAACACTGATATTAATGCACATGAAGCCAAATGAGACTGGATTTTTATCCAGATGGAGCTTATAGATTTTTTCATGAGGAAACATGCTGAAATTATTTGTACATTTACTATACCTTTACACATCGACTTTGGAGTGCATTAAATTACGTAATTAGACAAGGCACTTGTATTTGTCTCAGGACCAGCTGCGTGCAGGAGGCAGCAGTTGTGGTCATGGAGGCAGGTGATGGAATGCGGAGCCTTGCAGGGAACACGCCCCGGGTGGGGGTGGCTGCTCCTGGAAACAGGCCACCCCGAGGTGGCAGAAGGTGAAAGGAGAAGACAAGTGCTATGTTCTGGAACAGCGTTACAATGTGATGGAAAGAAATCTGGGGAGGAAACTGAGAGACCAGAGATCTGGGCCCGCACTGTATGATTTAGGGCAAATCACATAATCTCTCTGGGCTTCTGTGTTCCAGACTGTGATGGAAGATAGCGGGACCTGATCAGCGGTTCTCCACCGAAGAAGTCTACCACTGTCGAATACTGGAAACTCATTCAGATTCCAACAGCGAAATGAACAAACCTACATTGTATGAGACAAACAAAATATACCCCTAGGTAAGGACGAGCCCACAGCCTGCCAGTTTGCAACCCCTTGTCTGTACACTAATAATGTCTTCTCTCATTTTCCCAACATGCACAGAGGCTGCCATGATTAACATAAGGCAGGTTCACTTAAATTTGTGAGTGAATCCAGAGTAACTTTTGATATTATAAGATATTTTCAATCAATGGTACGAACACAGTTACCACCACATGAGAGTGAACAAAATGTTTGGAGATGATAGTAGGGCCCTCATTCTTGCAAAGCCGAGGGATGAGTAGGCTGGTGGGTCTTTACCACCTACTCTCTCCTTGCAAAAAAAACAAAAAAAAGAAAACACCACCTTGGGTTTTTGGAGCAGGTATTTTAGGTCATGGATGTCTCTGCAAAGGGTCTGCTACAGTCAGGGAGGAAGTGCAGACTTTCCCTTCTCCACTAGCAGAGACTTGAAATGAAGCAGCAAACTCTTAAGTCTGTCTGTCTGTCTTTCTTTCTGTCTTTCTGTCTTTCTTTCTTTCTTTCTTTTTCTTAAAATTTATTTATGAGAGAGAGAGAGAGGCAGCATGAGCAGGGGAGGGTCAGAGAGAGAGGGAGATACAGAATCCAAAGCAGGCTCAAGGCTCTAGCAGGCTAACTTTGAGCTAGCTGTCAGCACATAGCCCGACATGGGGCTCGAACCCATGAACTGTGAGATCATGACCTGAGCCAAAGTCAGATGCTTAACCGACTGAGCCACCCAGGGACCCCTCTAAGTCTTTATTAAATTTTATTTATTTTTATTTGAGAGAGAGTGAGCACGTGTACGCAGGGGAGACGGGCAGAGGGAGAGAGAGGGAGGGAGGGAGGGAGGGAGAGAATCCCAAGCAGGCTCCACACTCAGCACGGAGCCCGATGTGGGGCTTGATCCCATGACCCCCTGGATCATGATCTGAGCCGAAATCAAGAGTTCGGATGCTCAGCTGATTGAGCCACCCAGGCACCCCACAAACTCTAGGTCTGAAAGCAAAATAACTTAAATTTGATTTAATAAAAAGAATCCACATTTGGTGTGAAAGGTTAATAACAAAATCAGAAGGAAGGAAGGAAGGGAGGGAGGGAGGGAGGGAAGGGACCTATTTGCAGGGGTGGCACAATGTCGATGAATCTTGTTTCGAGCCTTTGCTCGAGCTATTGCTCTCACCCCAGAACCCCCGCCCCCAAGCCCAGCCCAGTCCTGCTCCTTGTGCCCTCACCCCAGAACACCATGTTTGCACAGACCCAGCCGACGCCCTCGGGGAAGCGCTCCACACCTGCTGGCGGTGCTGACCCCGGGGCCCATACGCTTCTGTTCCCTGGGGCTTCTTCTGTCTAGGCTGCGGCCGCGGTGCTGACCCCGGGGCCCATACGCTTCTGTTCCCTGGGGCTTCTTCTGTCTAGGCTGCGGCCGCCTCCTGGAGGGCGAGGCCCAAATCCCACTGTTTCTTGCATCGCCGGCACCAGCACAGCGCCTGGCACACACACGGGCTTCTCAGTCCGTGTGAGTAAAAGATGCTGCTTTCAAGTTCACTCCCCACTCGCCTTGGGTGGAGTTTTCAGGACAGGACAGGGAGCTGGGCGAGGAAGGCCTTGCAGGAGGGCGATTCCTGGATGTCCCGAAATCCCCCACTCCTGGGGGGGAGCTTACATTCCACCCCGGGCCCTGCCCCTCTGCCCTTTGCTCACTGTCGACACGGAAAGTTGTACGCGCAAGCTGCTGGTCACCTTGAATCTCAAAGCCAGAACAGCAGCAGACGCTTCCTGACTTTGACAGTGAGTGACCTTAGTATTGGGTCTGAAAGAATGTAATTTCCAACAAAATGCCTTGTGTGTTTATGGCTTTTGTTTTAATTTTTAAAAAATGTTTACATTTATTTATTATTGAGACAGAGAGAAACAGAGCGTGAGTAGGGGAGGGGCAGAGAGAGAGGGAGACACAGAATCCGAAGCAGGTTCCAGGCTCTGAGCCGTCAGCACAGAGCCCGACGCAGGGCTCAAACCCATGAACCGTGAGATCGTAACCTAAGCCGAAGTCAGACGCTTAACTGACTGAGCCACCCAGGCGCCCCACTTTTGTTTTAATTCTTGAGAATTAAGGAGTGAAGACATTCACTAACACACCCCACACCCCCCCTGACAATTTTCTCAACAGTATATGAGGAAAACACAACATCCCCCCCACCCTCCGCTCTCTCTAGCAACGGAAAGTGGAAAGGAGAGGGCCAGTTCTGTTCTCTGCGACAGCATTCACTTGCACCGAGTTCTCCACTGTCTGGCTGTACAAGAGGCAGAAAGGCACCGGGAATAACAATATACTCTGAGATGAGGAAAATAAACCACCTCCTCTTGACAGAAACTGGAAAGCAGTTTCCTGTTAACCTTTATCACCGAGAAACAGCCTGGAAAGCACTGTGAGCCCTGGGTCTGTCATATTATTATTCCATAACCCTGGACGTTTAACTCATCCTGAACTTTCAGTCTGTGCTAGGGAAACCTTGTGAGTCAAATGCCCAGAGAAAAACAGACCTAGGACATCTCAATCTAGGCTCAGGGCAAACTACCGGAGCACCCAGGAGAAGAAACTTCTGGGGAAGCAGGAAACATTGATGGTTTGGATACAAAGGAAGGATTTTTTAAAAAAAATCAGTTCTGTTCCTTTTGATTTTCATGGGAGCTCCTCCTTTCTGGCAGTAGGTGGCGATGTTGCATTTCCTTAACTACCAATGCGGGAGTAGGGGGAGCCCGTCCTCAAAGACCTGGCTCACAAAGAAAATTCTGGGTCTCTGGGTAAACCCAAGGAACTGAAGGCTTGCTGGTAGATTTCACAGGGTCTGCGCGGACAGTTCCAAGCCTGGCTCTGTATTACCCACGGGTTTCTGGTGCTCTGACATCTGGGACCTTGGTGGCTCTGGAGGGCTGACCAGCAAATAGAGATGTGAGCTCACCTTTCAGACCAACGCAGAGCTCCCACACCCTTCCTGCTCCTCCGTGGGGCGCTCACACCCCAGGTCACTAGGCTCCTACCCGACTTACCCCAGGGCCAGAGCCAGAAGACTCTGGACAGCCCCGATGCCCCAAAGCCCCCTGGAATCATTCCAAGTAGCCAATGTGTAAACCTGCTTACCCTGCCTCGCCCATTCCTTCCTGTAGAAACCACAAAACAAAGGCTCTTGCCCACATCTCCCCCCATTCCCTCTGCCTCCTGACCAACCCCGGCTCACCCCTGTGCAACCCTGCGGCTCTACCTGGTGTGGACTGCTCCCTCCACTTGGGAACAGTGAATAGTAAACTATTTTTTTAATAGCTGTCTTCATCGACCCCTGATGTGCAGGCAGGCCTCATTGTATCTGAGTAACAATAAAACTTACAAATAAAAATATGTTCTTCAGCACATTTAGCAGTACTGAATCTTACGTCTTCTCTCTCTCTCTCTTTCGAGTCAGAGGGCCCATCTTTGCCCCAGGCCAAGGGCAAACCTGGCTGAGTCCATTCCCTGAATTCCATAAGCAAAGTCACACCCAACCTGGCCCAGAAAGATGCCGACCGGAGCTATTTCATCAGAGGGTCTGAACTAGGAATAAATGTGTGCAATGCTGTTATGTGTCTGGGCATATACAATACTCAAGAGGTTCTGAAGCCTTTGGGAGTCCTGTCCCCTTTAACACGTGGACGCCTCAAACCGCGCAGTTTGAATGGTGTGCGACCACGGGACCTCAGTCAGGTTTCCTCCTCTGCCCGCCCCCCACCGCCACCCCCAGCTCCTCCTCTTCCCTCTCACATCCTCCCTTCGGCACTTGGGAATCACCGAATATTTACAGCAAGTGTTAATTAAACGGACCGCTGATTTCATTTTGTTACGCACACAAATGTCACATTTGGAATGCTGACTTCCAGCAGCAAAAAGGAGCGATCGTAATGAAAAGGATAATTGATACCGCTGTGAGTTTCTGGGGCCAAGTATCTCTGATGTTCAGGATTTCAACAGCTCTAAAATCTCAACTGGGGCACCCAGTTGAGATCTAGCAAGTTCTGGTTAGCAGGCACCTCATTTTAGATCCAGGCCATCATTGTTACTATGGTGACAGGAAATAGCAATTGCTTGTCTCAACCAGCCAGGAAAAGACACCAAACCGTCAGGCCATAAACTTGACTGTAAAATCCCGTCTCCCACATTCAAGCTTCCTGGGATCGCCTCTCTTTCTTTTTTTCTTAGTGCTCAGTTCAGTTTATTGTTTGTGAAGCCCGGTTTGAGGAGACAAATCTAATCTCTGTTTATTTTCCTGCAAACAGTGTGGACGATCAGAGTTGCAGGGACACTTGGCTGAAGAAAACACAATGAAAAAAAAAAACAGCCCAGACACGGAGGAATCATTCTGAGCACACACATGTTCCTACAAAAATACTGAAAGATTTCCTTGGGTGGGTGGGGGTATTTTTTCCTCTAATTTTTCTTGGCTTATTTCTAAAGCTTGCCTGGTGAATACGACCAGAGGCTCATTGTTCTCAAATTTGGGGAGGTGGCTCATGGTCCTCCTAAACCCTGGTCTGTAGTTGAATGTGATCTTGCTCAGACACCAGTCACTGGGCAGCATGTAAAGCAGGTGGGGCGGGGGGGGGGATGATGGTACAGAAGGAGACGAGGCTGGCAGGGAGGCAGAAGTCAGAGCACACAGAATATAAGCGTAAGGACGACCGCAGCATGATGACAGAGGCCAGGAAAATTCTGAGTAGGGAATCACATGAGAATGCTGGATAGTCACTGATAACCCGGAGGAGACTGGGAGGGGCCACCACCAGGAGAGGTTCAGTGGTGGGCACAAGACCTATTTAAGACACAGAAGAGAGAGGAATTCATGAATAAAGGAAGGCAAGGACGCTGCTGAGAGCGAGCAGGGGAGGCAGGGTGACTCCCCCGTCTCCAGCTGGGTGTGTGGTGGTGCCGATCACAGAGGTAAGGAGGTGCCACGGAAAGGGAAGCGAGGCTGGGGCCACACGGATGAAGACGTCTTGCACTCAGGCAGAGGAGCATCCACGCCATCTGGGGCCTAGATATCTCCCAGTGACCATGGCAGCGATGGGACAGCCACCAGGCGACAAGGCAGTGGATGTGGAGACAGCAGACCAAGGCAGACCCAGGCTTCTGGGCCTCTGCTGTGGCCAGGGGTGGAAATAAGGGACCAGTAGCTGATGGAGGACGCAAGTCAGGGAGGAAGAGTCGTGGTCATGGAGGAGAGGAATCCGTGGAGAAGCAGCAGCGTAAGGCAGAGAAAGAGATGAGAGACTGGAGGCAGCAAGCTCTTGGAGGTGCTGGAAGGGGCCGGAATGGGAGCACCTGCGGACCTGCCAGCCTCGGACGCAGGGATAAGGGTCAGGCTTCCTCTGCGGGTGTGTGTGCACGCGAGCATGTGAGCATGCGTGCGGTGGGAGGGTGAGGCTGGCTTTTGTTTTCTCCACAAAATCACAGGCAAAGTCACCTTCTTGGAGCAAAGGGGTGAGCTTCTGGTCTGGAGTCTGTGGCGAGAGGAAAAGCCACAGAAGGCAACGCAGAGGCCCCTGAGCAGGCGCAAGTGCAGAAACACTGACAACCTGTGTGAGAGTGGTCACGAGCAGTGATGCACCGACGGGCAGCTGGGCGATCCCCTCCCCCAGACCACACTCAGCAGCTCAGCGGTAGACGTAAAAGACTTAGGTGACTTAATTGATCCCCTCCCTTCGTGTGTGTGCGCACACGCATGTGCATGGGACCAGCTACAAAGGGAGGGGAGGTCCTGGGTAAGGGAGAGGTTGCAGTGTGCATATCAGGGTTTGGACTGAACTGCAGAGATGACGGCAGGCAGGGCTGGGAGGGCCTCAGGTTGTGGGGAAGTCACTGTGCAGGTGCGTGGGGGGAGGGATTTCATCATTCTACCCTCAGCTCCTACGACAGTGCCCGTGACATAGTAGGTGCTTGCTGGATATTTGTGCATCAGAACTGAACTAAACCGAAGCCACTGCCAACGGTCGGTGCGGCACAGCATCCCCAAGGGGTAAAGCTCACTCTCTCCGCAGCCGGAAGGAGAGTGGATTTTGGTTCTCCTGGCCCCACAGTGATGCAGCACTGGGGCATCACATGCCCCACAAGGGCACCACTGGGACCTTGGAGTCTTCTTTACAGGGGAGCAGAGAGCACAGTGCAGGACAGAACACCTTCCCGCTGGTGCTCACCCTGGTGAGCAAATGGCAGGAGTCTGTCAAGCGGGACTAAGAGTATATATCTCAGCTTCTGCGAACTGCTGCTTCATCATCTGCGATGCCCCTTCTTCCATCAATGCGGAGACCCCACCCGCCACCAAGCGGCGACTGGCTGATGTCCTCCAGCCACTGCCACGGACCCTCGGGAGTTTAGCAGTGCTAGATCTGGAATGTCAGGGCTGCACTCTGCGCCCTCTCACCCAGCAGGGGTGCGTCCATCCCTGACGCCATCTCTGCAGATGGACCCTGGTTCTGAAGCCCCAGCCAAGTGTGGAACGCGAGATGGACCAAGGTCATTAATCCTGACCCCGATGCCCAATCACGGAGTTGCTTCTCAAGGGTGGAGAGAGAGGCAGCGTCAGGTAGAGGGAAGGGCCCCAGGTTTGGAGTCAGAGCTAAGTGAACAGAGGTGATAACTGACCAGCCATGTTGCGGGGGGGGGGGGGGGGGGGGGGGAGCGGAGAATCAGCACACTGAGCCCTCCCCTCCCTAACTTTAACTAGAAGTAATACTACTCAAGGGCTGTGAAGATTTACAGTCATCCTGAATAACAGATTGGGGTTTGATAATGGATAGACTCCCTCCCTTTGACCTTTTCCCTTTTTAGGTGATTATTAAAACTCAGAAGCCACGGTGATCAGCACTCCTGGTGATCTGATGGAAGAGAAAGAGGGTCGAGGTCCTTTTTTAGGCTAAATCACGGGTCAGTGCAGACGGATTCTTAGTCCTCTGTCCTGCCATTCCAAGAATATCTGGCAGCCCGACACCAGCTTCAGGCCTCGTCAGCAGGGCTGCTCCGAGGATGGAGCAAGATTCTCTGAATTCAAATTCACATTATTTAATCTATTTGGGCCTTGGTTTCCATAATCGGTTGAACGGAGGTGATAATTCCACCCTTTCTCTCACAGATGTTTTAAATATGCATTACGGCAAAAGAATACATAATTGCCAAATAATAAGCCGTGCTGGATGGTGGCCCAAATTGAGATCCCCAGTGATACAGAGTTAATATTTCCACTGGATGAATTCCTAAATCTTGGCTTAGCGCAGCCAGTCTTCTCCCGGTGTTTTATTGGGTGCTTTTATTCCCCTTTTCCATGAAGGCTAGTGGAACACGTGTTCTAGAAATGCAATCAATAGATGTTTAAACCAAAGGAGAAGGGCCGGGAGTGGCTGGAGAGACCGCTCGCAGGCATGCACGTGTACTGGTGGCTGGGGCTCTGGCGGACATGCTCCAGTTGACAAAGGTCAGTGCACACACAGGGAAATCACCCAGCTGGATGTGAGCCCCTTAACGGACTCCGGCACAGTCCAAGGTCTGGGTCTTTTATGAAGGTAATTTTTCATATCACTCCTTTGGAGAAAACAGCCTGTGGGCATCCCTGGAAAGGCACCGAGTCCTAAGCTGGGAATTCTTCCCAGGCATCAAGGTAAAAATGTGCCATTCCCCTGCAGGAGGGAACCTGCCTCCTCTCCTGGAGGAAACAGACTGTTGGTGTTTTGCTACCGCATTGCTCAGCTAGCCGAAAAGCGGGGACTCAGGAAAGCGGGGTCTGGGAACCAGGATCTTCTTCGACTGGTGCCAAGATGACAGCCACCCTGAGAGGTGGCAGCCAAGTTCAAGTGTCAGGCAAGGAGGCACTGAGTTTGGGTAACAAAGAGGAGAGAACAGGGCAGAGGATGGAAGCGGCAGGGAATTAACGCACCGAAGAATTTGAGGAAGAGGAAAGGCTTCAAGGTTAAAGCCTATAGGATGGAATGGATAACAGTGTCCCAGCTGTGAGCACCATGGAAGGCCGTGGGAGGTCTAGATGATGACTTTGGATTTGGACCTGCTGCGTTTGAAGCACTTGGGAGGCCAAGAAGTACCTGGACGTAGAAAGCGGACGTTCTCCACAAAGAGCAACTTTTTGTGGCGAGCTAGAGAAGGAGCCCAGCCCGGGGGGCCATATTCTGCTGGGGGCCTGTCCCTAAATGTGGACTTGGAGAGCTTTATCTCCGGGAGCATTCTGCGAGGTGCCTTTGCGGTCAAGTAGAAAAATAGATTCATTCTTGGTTCTCCATAGTGTTAGCACAGGATCTACCTCCGTAGCTCTCCTGTGGGCATCTGGTTTCACAGAGAGAACTCAGCCCGGAGCACCTGCGTATCCTCAGTGACAAACGTGTCCGCTGGGCAATCTCAGGGCGCCCCAAGCTTTCCTCCAAGGATCAGTTCCCCAAACCCAGGATAACTCAGCTCCGAACAGGCTCTTCCCAAACACAGCGAATACACAACCAGCCCAGGATTCTCTCTTCTTGATTAATGGTGGCAGAAAGCAGCAGGAAGCGGGGGGGGGGGGGGGGGGTGTCCTGATATCTGGCCAGTGTACTCGCCCACCTTCCATTACAGGTTAATGAAACACTTATATTCAGCTGAGCTTTGTCTGATGCTGCCGCCCCTCTTGGTGGCATTGACACTGTTATGTTTCCATTTAGCTGAGAAAAATGTGGCCACCATTAAATAGACTGTGACATCAAGATCACGCCCATCAGTAATGGAAATGGCTAAGATTAGCTCTGATATTTTTGCAGCTATTCAGCAAATAAAAAGGGCACTGAACGCAAGTTTAAATTTGCTTCACCAGCTAAGGTAAAGATGCATACTCCCGCCTGTTTAATGAGCCCTTTAACTCTCACTTAGGCTCTCCCACACCTTCTGTGGTATCAGGATGGCTATGTCTGAAACTGCATCCCTGACCATGCTCTTTAGGAAGAACTGAACTCTGAACTGTTTGTGTCCTGCTCTTGAACTTCTGTGAACATAGTTAAAAAGAACAGGGTACATGTGCTGGGTGTGAGCGTTCAGTATTCGTTGGAAGATGGAGGTGTTCGAGATTAAATGCCTCTGCAGTTACATGCAATGAAGGTTCTGCACAGACACTGCCTGGGGGCTCCAAGGACTGGGTGCTCCTGCTGGACTTGGATGGTGAGATCCTGGCTTCGCCCTTGAACCTGTGACAAGGCCGCCTCTCTGACTACCCAAAACCTTCTGCAAATGAAGGTGACCTCATAAGATGTTTGCAAATGTTGGGGCGCCTGGATGGCTTGGTCAGTTAAGCGTTCGACTTTGGCTCAGGTCATGATCTCATGGTTTGTGGGTTTGAGCCCCGCATCGGGCTCTCTGGTCTCAGTGTGGAGCCCACTTCAGATCTTCTGCCCCCGCCCCCAACCCCTCCCCAGCTTCCACTCTCTTTCTCTCTCAAAAATAAATAAACACTAAAAAAAAAAAAAAAAAAAGATGTTTGCGTTTGCGGGTGCCTGGGTGGCTCAGTTGGTTAAGCATCTGACTTCAGTTCAGGTCATGATCTCATGGTTGGTGAGTTCAAGTCCTGCACCGGGTGAGCTCAGGCCCCACTTTGGGTAAGTGTGAGCCCCGCTTCTCTCTCTCTGCACCTCGTGGGATTCTCTTTCCTTCTCTCTCTTCACCCTTGCTCACTTGTGTCCCCTCTCTCTCTTTCTCACACACAAAAATGTTTGCATATATTAACCATGAGAAGCAAATTATATTTTCTGCAGTCCCCAAATAAAATTTACAATAGATTAGTGAAAAGAAAATGTCCACCGTTTCTGATATTTGATTATGCCATACCCTCCCTTACTGGGGAAGGCACTGATCCGCGTTTTGCTGTTTCATTTCAACGATTCCTATTTGGGATAAAATAGGCCAGTTTCAAGAGGCCACGTGCCACATGTGATAGCAAGGAAAGAAGAGACAGATGCCGCTCCAAATGACCACCACCACCAAAAGAATAATAATAATCTAAGGGTTTGTGTTATTATAGGAGGCTCAGTTTAGTTTAAGATATATGCTCCCAAAAAGGGGCTTGAATCTTCATTCCGCACTAGCATCCTAGCACAAGAGCACAAACACGTGTGTCCCCGCACAGGCACTGACATGCCTTGGACACTCAAGGTCACGTCTACTGGGAATGTAGCTATACTGTGACCTCTGCCATTGGCAATGGACCAGGACAAACTTGATCCCCCTTTCCTGTAACCATGCAGCCCTCCCAGACTTTTCTGGACAAAGAACAAAAGAAGCAACAGGATGGACACGGACACGTACCTGACACAAAAGTATAAAACCACTGGTCCTGACTTTTTGGGGAAGTCATGTTCCAATACTCTTCGATCTAGTTGAAGCCAGTTTAAGTGTCCCCTGAGGAGAAGAGAGACAAATTGGTTAGGACTCTGGAGTCTGCAGAAGCTTCTTGTGATGAAGGTGTGTGTGCCTTAGAACGTGCCGGGTCACAGATGGATGTGGACCTTCACCTCCCTTGCAAGTTTTCAATATCTGAAGAACCTCCAGGGATTATCTGGGACATACAAAGTCAGAGGCAGATACCGTGTGACATGAAGGAGGGGACTGGCAATCAGGAAGTCTGGGGTTCCCGCCCGGCTCTCCATTTCCTGGACTGCGCTGAAATGAAGATGTAATCATTCTCTCTCTCGTTCTGAATTCCCTTACCACCACACTCCTCAGTGCCTTTTTATCCTGAAGGACTCAGAACCCACTTTAGATACCGTGAGAAAATTTCACAATTTCTTGCTGGAAGCAGAACGGAGTAAAAAGTGAATCACAGACAGTTTCTTTAAAAATGAGGGGTGCCTGATTTAACTAAAATAATCAAGATCAACAGATTTTAATGTAACAAAGCAAAAAATGTTTAGTTCTATGGTCTTAGCTTCCACACTGTGACTAACTTTTAAAACATTACCTTCTATCATATTTCGATTCAAAATGAGCCTGATTTAAGGTTATAATATCCCTCTTACATTATATTATATCATATAATATTCTGAGCACTGTATGCTATTCCTAATATTTTTATATCTGAATGAAGAATAAAGGTGTAAAAGCAATTCTAAAATAAATAAAATCTGTTGGTCTCTTTTTAAATAAAATGAGGGGTGTCTGGGTGGCTCAGTGAGCTAAGCATCTGACTCTTGGTTTCGGCACAGGTCATGATCTCATGGTTTTGAGTTCGAGCCCCACATTGGGCTCTGTGCTGACAGCATGCAGCCTGCTTGGGATTCTCTCTTTCCTGCTCTCTCTGCCTCTCCCTTGCTCACTCAAAAATATATAAACTTTTAAAAAAAATGAAACTTACACCCATCACATGACATTTTCTAATCCTAGGTATTTACCTGAGAAAAAAGAAAGCTATACCCATGCCAAGACCTTCACAGATAGATGCACAGACACTTTACGTGCAACAGCTCAACTTGGGAACAACCCAAATGTTAATGAGCAGGGGAATGAGCATCACATAGTTACAGAACAGAATACTTTGCCCCAATAAAGACAGTGAGCTACTGACGCATACAGCAACATGGGCCAGTCTCAAAATAATGACGCTGAGTGCAAGAAGCCACACAAAAGAGTACAGACTAGGATTCTGTCCACATAAAACTCCAGGAGGTGCAAACCCATCTCCAGTGACAGATGGTGCGTCGGGGGTTGCCCGGGAGGCAGGAGGGAGGGCTTTTAGCGAGGCAAGAGGAAACTTCTGGGAATAACGGATATGTTCATTATCTTGATGGTAGTGATGGGTTCATGGGTGCAGTCACATGCCAAAGCTTATCAAACTGTACTCTTCAACATGCGTTTATTTATTATATGTCCATGACACCTCATTAAGGCCATTTTAAACACAAACCCCGGAGACATTTGATGATACACAAATGGAGTTGCTTGTGCATTTCTTCCTTCTCTCTCTCCCTCCCTTTCTTCTTTTTGTAAATATTAATTAATCACCTTCTCTGAAAAAGGGACTGGAGATGTAGCAGTGAACAAAATAGGCATGATCCCTATTCTCCTCGAGATTATATTGTTCTAGAGAGAGACAGACACTCAACTGCTACTCCAATTCATTACAGAATTACTAATCAGAATGGTAGAAGACCTAACACCTACGGTACAAGGATCATGAGTAATGAGAACATGTAACAACCTGATGGAGTCTGGGATCTGAGAAGCACTGCCTGGCGTTTGAGAGAGATTTGAAAAACAATAAGACTTAACAAAGAGAAGGGGAATCATGTTCTGAGCAGGGCCACCAGCATATGCAAAGGCCCTGAGGTGGGAAGAAATCTGGCATGTTGGTGTCCTGTGAGTAGACAAGGGATGAGGCAGGACCTGGGAGACCACGGTGAGGACAGGGGTCCTTGCAGAGTGAGGCAAAGCCACAGAACAAGTATGAGCAGAGGAGTCTGCCTTTTCCTCTCCTCTCCTGACCCAGTTTCAGTCTACCAGCCTGGAGGGCCGCGCCCTGTAATCATCTTTACTCAGGAAGCTCATGTTGAATAGACCCAACTGGTATGTAAAATCTCCTCAAGGTCACAACAGTGTATAACGCGTTTATATTATATACCACATGTGACAAGGCTGGACTTACTCTGCGGATAATGTGAGACAAAAATTGTCTGATTCACTGCATTAAAATGCTTGCTCCTGTAAGCAAATGCTTGCTTCCAACAAATGCAAGACAGAAAACACACTGGAAGCTTCCATTTCCATTTTAAGACTTCATTCAAGATGCACTCTTAGCACAAAACCTGTCTTTCAAGGAAGCCCAGGGCCGTGGCTCGAGAGATGGCTTTTGAATCTGCTTCGAGAAGAGTTGACCGCCTGAGGAACTTTGGCTCGTCTCCCTCCTTCTAAGAAGCTCCATCTAGAAAAAGTGTTTTTTTCCTTTTAACTTTACCTTTCAGTTTTGTTTATTCTTCTCTTAGTAGAGTAAGGACAAAAACTATGGGGAAGGAAGTTTGCTAAATAAAATGACTGGATCAACTTTTTCCAGAAAGGTGGGATTAATTCCCAACCATCTAGAACATGGGATCTAGAAACATAAGGCCTGGGTGTCAACTTTGTCTCCAGTCACACTCGAGATGCTGCTAATGCCCCACGGGGTCATGGTTTTTCAAACCTCTGTGTCTAAGCACCCACCCCGGGCATACATGGTGCTCTACCTACCACACCCCATGGAACTTTCTCTGCATATGTTGTCTCCCCAGTAGACCATTTACATCTGAAAAACAGAGACCTGCCTCATAAGGTAAAAGTGTGTGTGTATGATCAGTGCAAGGTGTTAACACAAAAGTTAGCCCTAATTATTGATTCAAATGTTAGAGTCTTTTCCTGCCTCTGAAAATGTCCAACATCTCTCAGAATCTTCCCTCCTGCACGCTCTGTACGATGACTCTGATCGTGCTGTTTCTCCTCATGGGAATAGTCTCTCCATCCTCATTATCTGAACACTAGCCACTGTTCAAGGCTGAGTTCCACTCTTTCAGAGAAGACTTTCTTCATTGCTTCCATCTGGGGTTTCTTTCAAACTTCCCAGGATTCTGTTTGGGTCATCTACAAAGCCTTCAGCATACTCTTACACAATTATTTAAAAAATATAGCCCGTCTCTCTAAGGTGTAAGTTTTCAACCCTTAAACAAAAAGTCATCTCCAGCACCTAGCACCAAGCCTGACGAGTATGAGGTGCTCAAAGGCACGATCCAATCACTGATTGGATGACTGTCACCAAAAGCAATGGATTAATGTCTGCAGCTCAATTTACGAAGGTGACTGAGTGACAACGCAGAGGTCAAGGCCGCCAAAAGAAAAGCTGAATGTTATCCAGAGCCCACCCCACCCCCCCTCAATGAGAGGCACACCCTGCCACGCCAGCCCATGGTGGCGGTTGAGGGGAGACTCCCGTGATGGTTATGAGGCAGACAAGGAATAAGGAGAAGGCCAAGGTCAGAGCCTTTACTGGAGTTTCCATGGGAAAGGTGAGACAGGGCAGGGGGAAGAGCTTCAGGTGGGCTCGTTTTAATGATCTTGGCAGGCTCTGAAGCATCGGGGCTGGCCCCCAGCCGTCTGGTACCTAGCCCTGAACTGATTAGGGGCAGGGCAGTCCTGGCTCAGCATGTGAGAGTTCTAGAAAGAAGCTGGTTCAGAAGAAGGGCTCTGGATCACAGGGGAGATGCAAACAGCTTTGGCTGTCTGGCTCTGGAATGTATGGATGCCAAATACGTAGAGAATCTGAGAAAACAGAGAACGGCAATCCACCCACTGACCACGCAGAGTTAAACTTCAACCTCTTCCCTGACAGTAATCTGTGAGAGAGGGTCTGGAGTGAACTGTCTTTTTAGGACCTTCACAAGATAAATCCACAGCCCAGTCCAATGGCCCCACATTACTGATCCCACGAGCTGCTGCGGATTCGACCTGGGTCTCAGGGGGAATGAAGGAGAGGTTCTGCGGTGAAGAATCCCGAAGTGGGGACACTATGCATGAGGAGACACAGATGTGGGCATCACTTGAATACACTCTGTTGAGGTTGCTCCCTGCCCTTCCCCATCTGCGATAACAGAAGACAACTGAGGAATAGAGTCCCTCTCTAATTTCATTCCTCCCATTAAATTTTTTTAAGCGTATTTATTTTGAGACAGCGAGCAAGCGAGTGCACAATTGGGGGAGAGAAAAGAAGGGAAGGAGAGAGAGGGAATCCCAAGCAGGCTCTGTGCTGAGAGCAGAGGGCCCAATATGGGGCTTGAGAGATCATGACCTGAGCCAAAACCGAGTCAGACCCTTAACCGACTGAGCCACCCAGGTGCCTCCACACTAAATAGTTTTTTAAAGAATGGCATTTATTTAATTGGAAATTCCTTTGTTTGTGGCCATATATTGATTTGGCATTTACCAAGCAATTAAATAGCTAGAAAGTAAGAAAGAGGTCAGGAAGCAGCAAGAACGAGAAGGCCAGAATCCACTCAAATTGAATAGCTAGCCTCCGAGGAAAAATGAACTTTTCTTCACTTCTTCTACTTGAACTCCTCAACCCACAACTAAGGGTTGTGAGGGATGGCATGATGCACACACACGCGGGGGTCTGACAACCACAGACAGGTGGATGTCCCCCCACCCGGAGCCCTGGGACCCTCAGGTGGAAGGAAGCCAGCCTGCTCCATTGTATGTGCCTGGAAAAATCTCTTCACTGCAAGCTGCTTACAAAGACAAAGACTAAAGGCACAGAAGACTCATCCAAGGTCCCTGATGATAGCTGCCTGGTATGTGGGCAGAAGCTAAGAGACAGATTAAAATGTAAACCGGAAACTCCAGTCCACAGGAGGCCGCCATTTTTGGCTCCTGAAAATATTTTCTGCTCTTGTATTTGGTTCAAAGTCACATCTGCTACAGCCAACAGTATCAAGGATTCCTCACTGTGCAGGACGTTTCACTGCCTAGGTGACATCCCCCAGTCCCGGCACCAAGTCCCTTCCTCAAATATTTCTTTTTTCTTTAAGTGAAGGTGGGATGGGGAACAAATAGGTCAAAGGAGCATTTTCTCTATTCAGTGTAACTAAGAGATGTCTGATAGCTTGGTTTTCATTATTCCCATTGATTTTTCATTTGAGAATTCACATCAGTGCATTTACCAATAACAAAGCAAAAAAACTAAAAAAAAAAAAAAAATGCCCCAGCAGACACTCAGAGTATTTATGTTACTGCTTGACTGATAACTATCTTTAAAGCTGAGCAAGATAACACTCATTTGGTTTATGGTGGCAATAGGTCAAACCATTGGGTCAGTAATAAATATGCAATGGCTCCCGGGCAATGGAAATTGGATGCATTCATTTAACACTTTGCTTTAAGCTTCTACATATAACACAAATGGATTTTTTTGTTGGAGGGCTGGCACCTTCAAAAGAGATGGCTCTAAGGAGGGCTTTGTTTACATAGTGCTATAGGAGTGGAGGTGTGGAATAAGTCAGTCAGAGCTGATGGCTTCTCCTAGGAAAAACAGTATGCTGTGCCTTTTCGAGGTCATTATTGTAGACAGGTCATTTCCTATGGGATGAGTTTCCAAAGAAAGCCAATGCTAGGGCATGAAATTCTTACAGAAGTCACTGGATAGAGGGGGTGGGCGGAGAGCTCTTCAAATGGAAGAATGTTGAGTTAGTTTGTATCCTTTGTCAGAAATACGTGTTCTCATCAAGGACAGCTCAGCATGAGTGGTTTGGCTAGAAACTCTCAAATAGTGGCCTTCAAGTGTGTGTGTGTGTGTGTGTGTGTAAGAAAGAGAGACAGAGAGAGAGATAGAGATTAAGATGCATATTGAGGAAAACAGATTAGTAAATAATGAGCTGTTCAGTCCCACAGATTTTATGGCTTTAATATTTTTATTAATGGAGGAATTGTTAGCTCCACTATGTTCTCTTAAGGCTGTTCCAAATTTTCTTTTATAGCATCCCCTACATTATATGTGGTTATTTACCTCCTAAACTAAAAGTGCAAGCCCCACAGAGGCTCAAAGCTAGTCACTTCTGTATTTCCATGCTTGACAGTGGAGGCTAAACAAACAGCGAATTAAAGAACGAATATGTCAGCGTCAAATATACCCCATCGATCAACATGGCTGTCGGTGTGATGACTGCCAACCACATAGAGACACCGCTCTGGCCCTAACAGTCTCCACGGTCGAACTCACTGCTCACCTACCTCCAGGATCTGAGCTCCACCATACGGCTCACACTGGGAATGAAAAGGTCAGGAGAGAGCATGGATGCCTAAGATCGCCCATTCTTTTTTATTTATCTCAGCTGCACACAGGGGGAGTTCTAAAGCCCTTCTCCGGTCACTAAATAGAAGGCAGGGTGGCTTGCCATACAGCTGATGTCTACACAGGCTATCTCTGAGGTAGTAATGAGCACTGAATGCACATTCCCAGGAGCAGCGGTTACAACCCAAGCCCAGAGGTCCTGGCACTCACTCTTCTCCCCAGTCTCGTGGCACAGAGCATTTAATGAATGGAAATCGCAAGCCTATTTCTAAAATCACTTTCCCAGAGCTGTATCTTCCTGTCGCTTCTTCTGCAGTTGGAAAGCTGCTTTCCTACTTTATTTTTATGATTATTTAATTTTTTAAATGTTTATTTATTTTAGAGAGAGACAGAGACAGAGTGCAAGTTGGGGAGAGGCTGAGAGAGAGGGGGAGACACAGAATCTGAAGCAGGCTCCAGGCTCTGAGCTGTCAGCACAGAGCCCGATGCGGGACTCAAACTCGTGAACTGAGAGATCATGACCTGAGCTGAAGTTGGACACCTAAACGACTGAGCCTCCCAGATGCCCCTCTACTTTATTTTTAATTTATAGATAAGCTTGAGAGTGGGAATGTTCATCAACTTCTCAGATGCCTCCGCCAAATGCCAGTAACGCCAGTAACGCTGGTATGGACACTGCAGGGCAGAGGACTCTCCCCACGGCCCCAGCCCTGAGATTACTAATGCTTTAGACCTAAATTATTGGGCTAAATCAGACTCTGCAAATAATACCAATCAATGGTGTGATCACTTGAAACCTAGCATGTTGTTAAAAAAAAAAATCCTTAATTGGTTCTTAGGCTAGGATTCTGGCTTCACGGGGTCTGTGAACCCTCTAAAATTTAAGCATAAATTATGTGTGTACGCTTTGGTGGAGGCAATGGAATGTAACTTGTTAACAAATTTCAAAGGGGTCTGTGATTAAATAAGAGGCTGAGAACTAGTCATTTTCTTAACTGGTGCCTGAAAGTACATTCTAGCTGTACCTGGCTTTTAAAATGTGCAACGATGACTAAAAACACATTTCTTTCTCCCTCAACTTTTTAAATACTACTTAAAGGTTTTCAAACATGAATACTCGTTTACAGCATCTGACACACAATTCTCAGCATTTATAATAGGAGATTCAGATTAAAACTTAAATACACTCTGAAAATCACTACTTCAACTTGGGGAGTGCTTGACTACTTCTGTTAAATAGGCTAAAAGTCATTTTAAAAATTTTATTATCATTATTTTTTTAAGTAAGTTCTGTGCTCAATGTTGGGCTTGAACCCACGAACCCGAGATCATGAGTCACCGGCTCTAACTACTGAGCCAGCCAGGCACCCCTAGGGTAAAAGTTATTTAGAGCTTTTGATGATGAGATCCTCTGTCAACAACTTAAAATGTAAAAGTTAATAAAAAAATTAAACACTTGGGTGGTAAGGATGTTGGCATGTGTCCAAAATCACAGAATAGCAGGCATGAAATATGTATAGTCCTTTGTATATCAATTACATCTCAATAAAACTGTTTTTCTTTAAAAAGGAACCCAGAGGAAACAAAACGCTGATGGAAAACAGATCCAATCACTGAAAACAGGGCTTTATTGATTTAAATGATGTAACCAGAACCATGGGCTCTGAAAACCAAAACAAAGCACAAAACAAAACTTGGGTGCTAAGACACTGCAATGGAAATAATTCAAAAATAAAAGGTATCAAGAACTTTCCTGAAATGGTGGGTGCCAATGACTGATAAATGAACATTTCAGTGATACCATATGTGCTCATGGGAACACTACATCTGAATGAGTTTATTCTCAAATGTTAGGTTTCCTGAGTCTCCCCAGGACAGAGAGAGCCTGTAACTGCGTAGGTCCCTGGCACGTGTCATGATATAATTGGTCACGTGTGGCCCCCAATATTTAGTCTGAGTGAACTCAGCTTCTCTTCTTGGACAGTAGGAAGAAGCAGAGGAAATTCCCTCCAACTTTCCTGTCTTTTCTAGAACGGGGGTTTTCAAACTTGGCTACAGCTTATAATCAATGGCAGAGTTTTTGAAAGGTCTTGATGATCTGGTCACAGTTGCACCAATTAAATCAGAATTCAGGGAGCAGGTCTCAGGTACTGGTATTTTATAAAACGTCCTAGGGGGCGCTAGTGTGCAATCAAAGCTGAGAGCTGCGACTCTAGCAAAGCATAAATATTTTAAGACCGAATTGATACTGGGCTCTTACATTGATTCAGAATGTTTTAAAGGAGGCCGAAATGTCATTGTTTGGATCACTAGCATTCAGGCCATTTACAGATGACCATCGATAACTCTTTCTATTAGTTATTAAAAATAAAAGGGGGGCAGGGAGGATGCCTGGTGGCTCAGTAGGTTAAGCAACTGACTCTTGATCTCGGCTCAGGTCTTGAACTCAGGGTTGTGAGTTCCAGCCCCACATTATGCTACATCCTGGGTGTGGAGCCTTCTTAAAGTAAATAAAACAAAACAAAATAAAATAAAATGGGCTAAATGCATTGGATCCTAGAACAGAAAAAAAGACATTGGTGAGAAGACTGGTGAAATTTAAATGAAGTCTATAGTTTAGTACCGATAATAATATACTAGTACCAAAGTTAATCTCTTCGTTTTGAAAAATGTAACACAGTCTGTAAGCTATAAACATCTGGGGAAGCTGGGTGAAGGGAATTTAGGAACTCTGTGCTATTTTTGCCAACTCTTGTGAGTCTAATTCTTTCAAAATAAAAAAGTTAAAAAGGCGAATTAAAAAAGGAAACAGCGAAGCTAGTACTAATGTGTGGTTTAGCTAACAATATCAAATACCCTCGGGCACAAAGTCATGCCCTGTGGATTTAGGTACCTTATTAAAGAATACAACTTATGGTGTGAGAGAAGCTTAGAGAAACTTCCTATTTCCTGTCTTCATTCTGCTTTTATGTATCTTTCCTCCAGCCCCCTTCAGATCCTACAAGATGTCATCAACCGCAGTTAATATGAGAGGGCTCAGTGGCAATACGTGACCTAAAAGTCGTATCTTCTACTGTAAGGAATCGTAATAGTGCCTGTGGTATCTCACCCTTGGCTCAGTACCGTACAGCTCACAAGCACTTTCTGAATGTCAGTCTTGTTGGATTTGCATTAGGAAATACGCAAACCCACAGAATACACCATGGGCCGCAATAAAAGACGAAACTTCAATTTCATTTCGTTGTAAGAGACACAGTGTGCACCTGCACAAATCTCTCTCTCTCTCTCTCACACACACACACACACTCATTCCACATCAGAGTACACACCCACAGTTCAGGCATACACTTCATTAAAAGAGCCTGTGTTAGTCTGGTAGCGCCCAGAGCGAGGCATAACGACCCCGTGTGACCAGCACCCTGGGCCGGGTCTCGGCCGCAGGCACTCCGTTCTGGAGGTAGCTGTCGTTCTGTTTCCCACCAGGAAAGGGACGAAAGTCCCGATTACGAATGAGGGCATCGGCCACCATCTGTTGGCCCCAGGTGTTGTCAGGCCACAAGTGACTATGCCCTGAGTCATGGCCGTCCCTTTGTTTCTGTCTCCTTGTCCTGGTCCCGTGGGGGCACTGGGTCTTGATCTCCATGGGGCCCCTGGCACTGGCCGGCTCTCCGTGAGTCAGGCCCACCTGGCAGCCGCGTCCTTACCCACGGGGCCCCTGACAGCTGCCTCCTGCTCCTACGAGCGCCGGACGGAGCCTCCTACCCAGCCTCGGGTGAAGGGGATGGTGACGGCCACTCTTTCCCTAGCCCGTGCCGGAGGACGGCTCCCATTCTCCCCAGGACCGCCTCCAACTCCATCGCTCAGGGGGAGCGGGGCGCCTTCTGCCAGCCTGGCCTCACGCTCACACTCAGGGGCACACTCACGCTTCCCTGGCCAGCCCAGAGAACCAAGAACACAGGTTTCCATGGCAGACCGGCCGTTTGACGGGCCAAGCGCCGCTGGTCTGTTCGTTCCCGCTGTCCTTCCTGTACTGCGCGGCTCTGTCTGTCCTCTCTCCCAGGAGGAGGGTGACTTTCTACCTTCCCTCCCGCCCCTGCTGTTCAGGCAGCGATGTGCAACATTCGGCAGGAGTATTTCTTCCTCGTCGGCCTGGGACGACATGCTCCTTCGATGACTCTTGTTTATCCAAGAGGGAAGTCTAATTGGGACTCATGGAGAGTTCACGGATGTTTTAACAAGAGTAAACATACTTGGGCAATGTGAACAATGGGATATGATTAATGGGAACTTCTGGTTTCCTTCTAATTAGTGAAATGCATGAATAGCAATTTAGAGGGTTTCCCAGTGATTCTCAGGAAAAGGGGCAGAAAACATCTGTATCTGTGAAAGTGGAGGCTCTCGGTGTGTATTTGTTTTAAAGGCTTTGTTTTCTTACCGAGCTGGCTCCTTCCCACCAGAGCCCGCGGCCTCACAGCCGTGCTTCCTGGTCGGCCTTTCAGGCACAGGGATCATTCTAGACCAGGACTAACACCCTGGCTTTCCTTCCTGCTCAGTTCCCTACGGGCTCCAGGGGACAGGCTGACCTGGCTTCGCCTGGCTTTCCTGGGGACCACGTGGCTCTGCTCCTCACCCCTGCAACCTGATCACACCACCACCTGAAATGCTGCTCATTTGGAAGGCAAATGTTTCAGTTTAATCCAAGATGGCCCTAGTTTACGTGTCCTTTTACTCCCACTGTCCTGATTCAGATAATAGATTAGACGGCCAGCTCCTGAGGCTAAGTGTACCCATGTGCAGATACATCTGATGACCTCTCCTCATCTCAATGTGGATGCCTCCTGTCCTTGCTTCTGAACCCGTCTTGCTTTGAGGGCGCCATCTTGATTGATGGGGCCTGGACTGTCTTGTTCAGTCACTCACCTAACCCATATCTACTAGTATTCTAGGAAATTATCTCTGTAATTCCAAATATTCGGGGGGGGTGTGTGTGTGCGCACACGCGCGTGTGTGTGTGTACACAAAGGGGAAAATATCATGAAACATCTCCTTTTTTGCATCTTATCTAGGAATCTGTGCCGGTATTCTCTTTTGATAACAGAATATTAAGAAGGAAATTGAAATTTTAGTAAAGATATTCCTGACTTGTGTTGCAAAATGCCCCTTTACCAAGGCAAATTGAAAACCACTGAAAACAAAAGTACTTTTCACCAGAGGGACGATATGAATTCTCAGTTTTTATATTCGATTTCAGCCGAGACAGTGAAACTGCACAGATACTTTTCATTTTGAATTTATCATCAAATTCATTTCCTGTTACTGTTACTCTAACACTGAGAGAAATAATTTAATTTCCAGAGGTTTTCATTTAACTTTAATAGGAAAAAAACCCATTCAAACCTACTTTAAAAAAATAAACATTTCAGTTCTCAGTATGAACCTGCTTGACTGTAAGAACTAGTTTACCTAATAATTTTATATTAGCATCACCCTAATTATATCCTTTGGCTGTTCCAGGCGTGATCACAAGGTCTTTGAAATTTGGACGACGAACTTGGACTGACCCCATACGGCGGGGACCCAAGTGGCCTACAGCTGGTTCTGCTGTGGCAGCTGGGACCTTCCCTGCAAAATCAGAGGGCCTGGGGTAGCACTTACGTCTCATCTGTGAAGGCTATTCCGAAGTACTCCTTCTCCTTCAAGTTGAAGTGAGATGCCACGAGGTCTAGGAGCTCCTTGGCCAAGAGCTTGGGCTGGAGGAAGAATGAGACGGAAAAGGGACAAGTGAGTAGAGGTGACTCTTCCTAAGACACGCGATCTTGGGTTGATATAATTTTTTAAGTGCAATGTCTCAAAACTCAAGGACATCAATGTAAGTGATTTTTTTTTAACGTTTTATTTATTTTAGAGAGAGAGAGAGAGACAGGGCATGGGCAGGGGCAGAGAGAGTGGGAGACGCAGAATTCGAAGCAGGCTCCAGGTTCCAAGCTGTCAGCACAGAGCTCGACGTGGGGCTCGAACTCATGGACCGTGAGATCATGTCCTGAGCTGAAGTCAGACGCTTAACCAACTGAGCCACCCAGGCACCTTGCAAATGGTTTTTGTAAAACCCAAAGGAGCAGACCACGAGGATGCTGCTGAGCAGAAAGCCAAGTACAGAGCCATGTACAGGTGGAGACCTTCCGCCTTGTTTACCTACTAATTTGTTCGATGACAAATGATACCCGCCTGTTGGCAGGGCCGTCAGGCCCTCTGGCTTTCCTTCCCTGCACAGGAGAACATTTTATGCTGTACTGACAGGAAGATGCCTTATTGAAATATATTTTTATGTATACGCACTTAACGTACATTCACATAGTATTTGCTACGTGTCAGGCCCTGTTCTTAGCACTTTATAAGTACCAGCATCTCTGCGCCTCATCACATCCCCATGAGTGGCTCCTATGATCAGCCCTGTAGTATAGGGGGGAGATGGGTGCCAGAGATGAAGCAAGTTTGAGGAAGGGGATTGGAATCCCAGCTCCAGAGACTCTTCCATAGACCACTCTACATGCGCCATGATTTTAAATCCAGACAATGAAAGTACTGTCCTCTGGGAATGTTAAAATTAAGGTCAAAGAACCTTGGGAATAGAATTGAAGAATAAGTTACAAACTCACCCTCCAGCTGCCTTTCCAAAGGAGAAGTCTCCATATAAGAGTGTTTTTATCAGAAACTCTTTTTTAAACACCTCTGTCAATCGGAGCTCCTGGGTGGTTCAGTCAATTAAGCGTTGACTCTTGGTGTCAGCTCAGGTCATGATCTCACAGTTTGTGAGTTTGAGCCCTGCACCCAGCTCTGTGCTGACAGCATGGAGCCTGCTTGGGATTCTCTAAACCCCTTCTCTCTCTGCCCCTTCCCCTGCTTGGTCTCTATCAAATAAATAACATTTTTTTAAAAAGTTAAAAAATCCAAATAAACTTCTCTGCCAATCTAAAAGAGCATGCTAGAACTTTTGGCATGAAAGTACTATAGATGGTATGTGGTCAATACATCGTTCCCCCTAGTCAACTGTGGTCAAGATGACCACGGAGCACCAGACGGTGAGGTGAGGGTAGAGGGAAAGGCCATCTGAAGGAGACGTGGCCAATGGGAGTAGTTATTTCTAAATCAGCTTCCAGGTCAGGTATCTGCAAAGCCACTGTCCTGACGACAATTACTGTCCCCCCCCCCGCCCCCCCCACTCGTACCCGATGGGTCTCCAAACTCAGAGTGAAAACAAAGATTCCAGAAGAAAAACGTGGTTTTTTTCTGTGTGTGTATACATGTGTGCACATTTATGCTCATCAATATACCTTCCCGAGTATACTTCCTACGCTGCTGGTTACTCTGTTGAGTTTCACTGTTAGGAGAGGGCAGAAAGGAAATGTCAATCAAGAGTCACTTCACCTTTTAAAACAAGTTTATTTATTGTGAAAGAGAGAGAGAAGGGGAGGAGGGTGGGGCAGAGGGAGAACGAGAGAGAGAATCCCAACCAGGCTGCATTGGTGTAGAGCCCGACATGGGGCCCTAATCCCACAAACTGCGAGATCATGACCTGAGCCAAAAATCAAGAGTTGGACATTTAACCAACTGAGCCACCGAGGCGCCCTCTTATTTCAGGTTTTGAGTGTTGCTATGAACTGTACCAAATTCATATGCTGAAGTTCGAATTCCCGCCGCGGTGGTCTTTGCAGACGGGACCTCTAGGAAGGTAACTAGGGTTAGATGAGGTCATGAGCGTGGGGCTGTCACAAATGGGAACAGTGACCATGAGAAGACACATCAGAGAGACGGCTCTTGCTCTCCCTCCCCACCATGTGAGGGCACAGGGCCAAGACAGCCAAGGCAGCCGTCTACAACACGAGAAGCCCTCATGAGAGTTCAATGAAGTTGGCACCCTGGTCTTGAACTTCCAGCCTCCAGAAGTGTGAGAAAATACATTTCTGCTGTTTAAGCCCCCCTAGTCTGTGGTGTTTTGTTACAGCAGCCCAGACTAATACAGGTACATTTCCTTTAATTCAACAAACATGTACTGACCATCTCATGTGAGCCCCACACTAACCCATGAAGAAGGACACATGAACAGCACGTAGCACCTGCTGGTAAGGAGTGCTTATCAGGGGCACAGAGTATGAACTAATGTGCATTTTTAAAAAGCCAAAGCAGATGGTTTCCCTTTGCTCTCTCCCTCCTAGGCTCACAGGGTGGCAGCCTCTGGGCCTCAGTGACCATCAAGTCACCAACGAAAGTGCCTGGAAATGACGGGACTAGGTTTGAGGCTACAGCAGCATTTTCCTCTCCCCAGGAGACATTCATCAACAGGGGGTTCTATCTGGATAAACTAACACCCTTTAATATTCTATCCTCTTGCTCAGGCTACAATGGGAAAAAGTGAAAAAGTATTCCTTGTAACCAACTGGGAATTTCAGATTTAACGGAAGACCCTCCTTCATAAATAGCAGGAAACCCACATTGGAGGAATGCATGGAGTAGAAGTGACACATTTTGGGATGTCACTAATAAATTACAAAGTAGATCAAGGCGAGGGGGCTCGTGAAGGTACAGGCTGTTGTGGGCACCACCTCCGTCCCCAGAAGTCCCCAGCTGCCCAGATACGGAGCACTTGATGCACAGGCTGTGACTGAACTTGGAAGGTACTATGATGGATTTTTGGGCGCCATATTTCATCCGTCCAAATCATTGCCATTCCTTTACAAGTAGTCACAGGATTTCTATGATGCCTAATTCTCATAACATTTTTGCTAATCTTTCATATTGCCTTTGAAGCCTGTGTCACATATGTAAGAGCATCCTCACAGGAGAGAAATCTCTTTGCGCTCAGAACGGATCTGAGTTTTTTCTAAGTGGCCAAAGTCAATTAAAGTCAAGTGTTGGGAGTGGGGCAGCAGTGGAGGAGGTGAGCACACTGGGTCACACTAGTTTTATAACATGGGGTGATTATTGTGGGTTCTTGGGGGTTATGGGGACGTTTCTGGCCGAAATATGGAAATGACAGAAGTAACATTTCCTTCCCTTTCAGAGTTAAACGTTAAAGCCAACATCTCAATGGAATTGATCAGAGACCCAGAAACTCACCCAGGAAGGGAAAGAATTACTCTCAGAGCTGGTATAGTTCTTTTTTGGAACATGATGAAGCATAGTAATCATTCTATGGAAGGGGTGGGGTGAGTGGAAGGTGTGTGTGGGGTGAGGAATGGAGGGGAAGCAAATATGGTCTTAGCCAACAGGCCTTGAATACTGAGGCCCCAGAAGTAAGGCCATTTACATGGTGGACATGGAGGCCTGGAGCGACTCTAGCTGACCATATGAAATGCTGATCCCTGTAAGTCCCCTTCTAAAGCCATGCCTTCTGAGGAACTCAGTGAGGCAGCGCTATGGCCCAGATACGGTGCCCAGCACTCTCCTACATGATCACCTTACCAGCTAGCATGAGAGTCTATATCATTCTTTGCCAATGGAGATTCTGAGACTTGGCGAGGTCAGGCAGGCTGTCTGGGTCTCACAGCAAAGCCAGGATTCCAAACACGGTCAGGCCAGACTCAAGGGCCACATGCATCATGTCTCTGCCTTCCTGTCTCTGTGGACTCTAGTTCTTGGGTGAGAAGTCAAGGCTCATGTGCCCTCAGGGCCGTGTGCGGGTGAGGGTGCTATCACTCACCTGAGGCCAGTACACTCACGCTATGGATTTACACGTCGGTACTTTGAACTTGGGTAATGTGAACCTTCCCCTGAGAATGAATCAGCATGCTTCAGGGCCGGCAGAGCTTGAGAACTGACCTGACATACCGAAGAAATCACCAGAGTAATGGACGCCATTCTAGGAGCCTCGTGGAGACTGACTTTTGGCTGCTCTGTGGTGACACAGCCCTGTCATTTACCTTGTAACCACAACCCTGTCCACAGTAAGAAAACGAATTTTCTTGGTGACTCACAACCACATGAGCGATAACCGTACTACCAGGATAACCTCTCCCGCCTCCAACTACCTCTTTTAAAGAACTGTACCTATGTCAACGCATATCTTGGTTAAAAAACAAAAAGGGTCAGTCCCATTACTTTTATACAATGGCTATCATAGGTCCTATGCGCCACTCTCTGTGAAAAGCCTAAATTTATTACCCACAGTTTACAAAGAGGAAAGTAAAGGCACTGAAGGAAGATAACAGATCCCAGAAGATGCGGAGGTGATATAGCTCCTGAATGTTACACTCCTGGAGAAGCCACACTCTCTTCCTCCACTGTCGCAGTGACCGGCAAGCTGCCGCATCGGTGAGAAGGAAAACTGCAGTCCCACAGGCCTGATGGATGTGTAGTGTGAGCGGGAAACTAACCACACTGTTAAGCCCCTGTGACGTTAGGGGTTGTTTGTCATCCAGCATAACCCAGTCTACCCTGATGGATTCAGGCACCGTATCAATTACTCTACTTCTCTGTATGGTTGGTTTAAAAACCACTTAAGGCATCAGCTCTGTGATTTCCTGATCTTGCAACCTGAGACAGCATCCCACCTGACACCATGGTGATTAATGCGCTACATGGTTCCAAACATTTCTTAAACTCACTTACAGAAAGTCGCTGGTCAAGCACAAAGCTTTATGCTGTGATGTACTTTGAAGGGATGTTTATAGAAGCCTGCTGATTGCACTTTGCTGGTTACTTGCACTGTAAACATTTGTGGGGCTTTGCAGGGACCTGGCTGGAGAGAGGCCAGAAAGGCAGCCGGCGGCCCAGTCAAGTTCTACAGGCCACAATGGGCAAGCAGTATGAGTCTCAGGTTAGAAGCAGACCGTTCTGGGTCACTGGCGCTGTCCTGATCCGATGGGGTTAGTGTATTTAAGACTGACTTCCTTCCAGCCTATAATTAACTATGCTCACTCAAGAGCTTCCCTCTTTTCATTTTCTTTTCTCCCTTAGGTTCTTTTTCCATCTGTCCTTCTAAGCTTTTATTCCTCCTTATATATGACAAATAGAATCTCTTTGTAAATGTCCCACTCAAAATGTGCTGCCTGATGGAGCTGCTCATGATGTTATTAACAAGATGGCCTTTCTGGGGCTTAGAAATCTGGGTTTTGGTCACATTCTTCAGGGGAAAGGGCAGGGTAGCTGTTGGGTGCTGTGGTCTGACTTTACCGCCCCGACCTGAGTTCCGCAGGGCTCTGGACTATCCCAGGGGCAAACATGCTCATACCCAGCACACACGGGCTCCCAGAACAAGCCCTAATGCCTGGTCTGCCTTCCAAGGTGGGACACGATCCAAGGACACTTCACGCGGATGCAGGGCTATGAAGTGCTGGAGGCATGTCACCAAGATGTTGATCCTTCCAGATGATCTCTGTGAGCCACCCCGTCACAACCCAGAGAGGGGAACTGGACAATCAGTGGTACCCTGTCTCCTCTCCAATTTCCCCCATGATATTTCATCATCACTCACATACTGTACTGTCTCTTCAAACTCAACATGAGTATATCCCAGACAGATGCTCTTGGACAGACTGTACAACCTCTCTGAGCATCAGTATCTTCATCTCTAAAATCGCCAACAGGATCCAGGAACTGGATTCCTGCCCTAAACATTCACCTTTATGTCATGTTAAGAGTAGTTTCTTTCTTTTCTAAAAATCACCCAACCTTGTCAAAGTCTATCCACCTATTCTGAAAAGCTTTACAACCATTCTGCATCCCCACCTGGATCTCTTAAATCCAGCCAGCCTCTTACATAATTTTGGGTGAGTTACCTAACCTCTCTGTGCCTCAGTTTCCTCAGCTGCAAAATGGGGATGGTGACTGTACCCACATCCCAGCGCTGTTCTGAGGATTAAATGAATTAATTTCGATCTACAGAAAGTGCGTAGGCAGCAGCGCCTGGCACCAAGTGAGTGTCCTGTATGTTCATTATTATTTCAGACCCTCATTACCTCATCTAGGAAGTATTATAATAACCCTCTAAACGGTGTCAGTTGCTGAATGCCAGCCTTGTATTTCAGGCCACTCTTTGACTCTAGATCCAATTTATCTATGCAAACTAACTCTGCCCAATTCCCTATAAAAGTACTTATTTCTGTTCAATTTTTTGGATCAGCGTAAAGGAAACACCGATCTCATTTTTACTTCCTAACTTTTACCCACAGCATCCTCTCTCCTTCCCCTCTCCATGTAAATTTATCCTGTTCAAGGCCCACTTCCTCCATGAAGCCCTCCTGACCATGCCACCTCCAAATGGTCACTTTTTCCTCCAAATTTCTGTAACATTTGCCACATGTACCTCAATCACCCTTGGCATGCAGGCCTTTGTGCTGTGGTGAATTTAATTTAACTTAGTAAGTTTTCTGCTGTGGGAAAATACTCATAACATAAAATCTACCATCTTCACAACTTTTAAGTGTCCAATTCAATATGGTGAAGCATATTCAATAGGTAAGCATATTGGACAGGCACAATATGGTACGCACATTGTTACACAACCAATCTCCACAACATTTTCCTCCTGCAAAATGGAAACGCTGTTCCCATTAAACAGCAACTCCCCATTCCTCCCCCCCTTGGCCCTTGCAACCACCACTCTGTCTTCTATCTCTACGTGTCTGACTCTGGATACCTCATGTAAGTGCGATTATACAGTATCTGTCCTTCTGTGCCTGGCTTTTCTTAGCATACATCCTCAAGGTTCATCCATGTTGTAGCAGGAATGAGAAAATCCTTCCTTCCTAAGGCGAAGTAACATTCCCCTGTACGGACAGACCACATTTTGTTTATCCATTCATCTGGTGACAAACACGTGGGCTGCCCACACGTTTTGGCTGTTGTCAATAATGCTGCATGACCACAGTGGATTTTCTGTGACAGGATTTGTTGCCCCCTATAACGGGCTGAATGGTGGGCCCCCAAAGGTACGTCTGCCACCTAATCCCTGGAATGTGTATTACCCTACGTTACAAAAGATGTGATTAAGACTCCTGAGAGGAGAGTTTATCCTGGATTATCCAAGTGACCCTAAATGGATCACATGGATCCTTCTAGGGCAGAGGCAGAGGGAGTTTTGATACAGATACACACACACCACAGAAGGCCACGTGGAGAGGACAAGATTGGAGTGACAAAGCCACGTATCAAGGAAGGCTGGAAAGCACCAGCAGGTTGAAGACTCAAGGAATGGATTTCCCCCTCAAGCCTCTGGAGGAAGCACAGCCTGGCCAACAGGTTGATTCCAGCTCTGCCTTCCAGAACTGTGACAGAGTATGTTTCTGTAATTTCTTCCCCTAAAGTTTATTTATTTTGAGGGAGCCCGTGTGCACGAGTGGGGGAGGGACACAGAGAGAGGGAAAGAGAGTATGTTTCTGTAATTTTCTATTAAGTTTATTTATTTTGAGAGAGAGAATCCCAAGCAGGCTCTGTGCTGTCAAGCTTGACACGGGGCTCGAACTCACAAACCATGAGATCGTGACCTGAGCCGAAATCAGAAGTTGGACTCTCAGCTGACTGAGCCACTCAGATGCCCATTTCTCTAATTTTAAGCCACTATGTTTGTGGTTATTTGTGATGGCAGCCTCAAGAAATGAATACACATGCTCAGACTGAAACCCCAAATATCTGGTGTCCCCCACAGTGCCTGACATACAGTTTCTACAGCAGGAAACTCCACACCAGTTGGCTGGTGGAGGCATGAGCCAACGGGATCTTTGACCAGTATCTGAGTCCTCTGTTTATAAAACTGTTGGCTTTCTAGGCAAGGAAACCACACACAAAAGTCCAGGTGCGGAAGCCTCTGTCTCAGAGCCAAGCCTGCATCAATCAATGGCACAGCGGGTTTCAACTCAGGGGACTTTCCCTCCAAGCCCTTGCCTGTCATCCACTGTGCCCCTGGGGGCATCACAAAGATCCTAAATCAAGGGAATTGCCACTTCTGAATTAAGTGTATTAAAAAGAATTAAAACATCAAAAGGCTCCCATCTGTGCTTGGGGAGGAACCAAGACCCCAAGACTGCCCCCTCCCTGCTTGCCTCCCCATGGCCATTTAGGACAATCCACTTGTAGGGACCGCTTGGTGGCCAGGAGTGGTTCAGCGGCACCAGTGGCTGGGCCCCACGATGCAGTGATTCCCTGCCCGGCAGTGGCCACGGCTGGGAAGGTGGCACACAGAGCGGGAAGAAACGCAGTCACTCTGCCCTTTCCTTCCAAGTCCTCTGGAAACCTAGAGGGAGGGAGGGGTGAGGAAGGGCAGCTCCGAACACAGGACGCCTGAGCCCGCGGCCCCTTTGAAGCCCTAATGTTCCTGTGTTTCCCGAGCAGCTGGGAGCCTGTGTGTTGCCCTCCCCCTGCCCCAGAGGCTCTATAATAAGCAGGGCCAGGGCTCCCAGGCTGCCCATTATTCCTGGGGAGGAGGTGCCGGTGATGGAGAGAAAGAACGAGGTCATTCTGCACGGGGACAAGGGTCTGGCAGCCCTCCCCTTCCAGCTCCCCTCTCCATGCTCTGGCTGATTAGCTGGGGAGGCCGGCTTCCTTCCTGTCCTCTGAGTGTGGCCCTGGGGTCTGTGACCAGGGCCAACAGACGCCACCTCCTCTCTGCAGGCTGATGTGAAGAATGATGGGGTCTGGGGCCTTCCAGGCTCCTGGGATAGGCAGATGGGGTCCCAAAGTTAAGTTGGTCCTGCCAGAGAGAGCGTCACTATGCAGAGGCCCCATCTGGCCAGAGGACCCGAGACAAAGGCTGTACTTCCAGCTTAGGAGTGGCCCGCAGAGGCCACGGCCACCACTGCTTGTTTATGGTGTAGCCTCTGTCCCACAGCTGTACTAGGTGCTGTATACAAACTGATGGGTCAGTCCTCACCAGAAGCCCAGGAAATGCATGCCTGGATCACCCCCACTTGATGGAGGAGGAAGCTGACGCAGAGGCAGCAGTAACGGACCAAATACACACCACTAGGGACTGGCAGGTCTTAGCCGGATGTCAAGGCGAGTGCATGCCACCCTGGGGTGCTCCGTGATATAAAGAGCCAGGCAGACCAAGCACCCATTTAACTTACAGGGGAGAAAACGAAGGCTCTGGGAATGGGGACCTACAAGGACAAGGGAGGTCCCTGAGCTGCTGGCACGGGTCAGGCTGGGGTCCAAGCACCCACCGCAGTCCCTGGGCTCGTCTCTGGTCCCATGTAAGCAGGGACTGTGTAGGTTGTTTCGGGAAAGGGCCGCAAAGTTCTGGAGCAGGATGCACAAAAGTGACAGGGGGTGTCCTGGCAAGCAGAAAGCGGTCATTTGCACACACCCTGGTGGGGTGCAGGTTTCCCAGCCTCCCCCCAGGGCTTTCCCTCGTCAGCACTGTCATTTTTCCACAGGCCATCTCCTGCCGGGTTCTGGACTGCAAGCTTCACTTATCTTGCCTCATTTAATCTTCAAAACAATCCTGCAGTAGTTTCTGGCTGAGGACACGGGGGCTTACAAGTGTTAGCGTGCCCAAGGTCACAACCTCCTCAAGGGCAACAGGGCACAGGAAAGGCGTGAGTCTGGGAGTGACTCCAAAGCTTTGGCTTTAAAGGCTGGGTACGGATCCAGCCAGTAACATAAACAGTGCGATCAGGAAGGGACTGAAGCTGCTTTTTCTAAATGCAATAGGATTTTGCCTGACAGGAAGTTCCTGGAGGGCAGGGATCCGGTTTTAGGAAATATCGTAGCCCTGCAACCTAGCACAGAGCCTGACACATGGCAGGTGCCTAATAAAGGTTTCTCATTGGCAGACTGGGATGCACTCAAGGGTCCCGCAGTTGAGTGTTACAGCAGCCTCACAGGGATGCAGCCCATAGGACAGGATGACACCCATGAGCACTCTCGAGCACAGAACCGCTGGGCAGAGACGGTGTGGCTGTGCTGAGTTACACGGGGCCAGATGCCACATGCCTGGATGCAACAGAGTCACCCAGTTTCGAAAGGATGCTACGCTATGTACTTTGGCAACGGTGCTCGTAAACCCAAGAAGAGATGTGTCGTGTCTGAATTCCTCCCCCCTATTTCAGTGCACCTCTTCCTTCTACTGACTTCTTCCCTGACACCGACTATGATCACAACCGGCTCCTTTAATGGCTTCCCTCCCCCTCCTTCCCGGTCCTCTCTCCGGCCGACAGACTTTGCCATTTAGCCTAGACACGGGGACTCCTGGGAACAGCCATGTCATTTTCCCGGTTGTCTTTCTGGCCCTGTGCAATTCCCAAAGCTATTCTTTCTACTACGCTATCGCGTCCCCTTGCTCCCTTCCTCTTATTTCCACATGGCTTCTTCCGCATTTTGCTCAGATACAGCTTGATCTCACGTTCAGTAAAGTTGGAGTTGGTATCAGTCTGGGAAGCGGAGTCTTTCTCATCCCTGCATTTGAATGATGCCCAATGGGAAGGCTTTGACAGGCATACATAATTATTGCTCCTCCAAGAAATGCAAAGTGCTTTTGCCAGCCGGCTGGGGAGCCTGCTTTATTCAGGCCCTGCCCCCCCTGGGACTCTGGGCGGGCGGGCAGGTGTTCATTAGGGAGAGCCTGCTGATTAACACAGGAACCCCCAGACGCCAGCTCGCTCACGGCAATGTCACAGGGACACTGCCTCCCTTGCGGGGTGGCTCTCCTCGGCAGCCTCTTTGCATTAATGAAATAATAACTGTTTCGCTGAGGCGAAAACACAGAGACACACACAATAGTCAACTTGGCTCTACCGGATGAGGCTGCCAAGTCCCAATTCTGAGATATTTCTAGCAAAGATGGGAATGCTGAGCTTCCTGAGATTCAAGCTTCATCTTCCACTGGCATCATGTCTCCCACTTCTAATTTGCTCCTATTAAAAAAAAAAAAAAAAAGCCAATTCTGCAATCCTGTTATGACCCTGTCCTGTCCTATAGTGAGTAATAAATCACGTTTCTGGATGTGAACTGCTCATACATTCGCTGGGAGTTGAGGTGTGTTCTCCAGGACCAAACCGAAAGATCAATTCCTTTTCTGGTTGGCCAAATGGCACCAGAACCCATTCAAACTTGAGGTCTTCATGGCACGGCACGCCAACCTATCCTCTTTGCTCAGTGCTCAGGGAAGAGTGGAGAAGAACACCGTTCAAGAGCATGGGAAACTGGATCTTTGAAACAGGCTCTGTGTGCAACATACAAAGCCCATGGAGCTTTAGGCCTGCCTCTGTCATTCCCACCATCAATGTTAACAGTCGGCCATAGCTAGGAGCTCTTAGGAGTGTCATTAGTGAAGGCACTGTGTAGCCACACGGCAGAGAGAAATAGTAATTGGAGCCATTTGAATGGATAGGTAGGTTCATGGGCTAACCTTTCCAGTGTAATGCAGAGAAGAGGCGTCCTCTGCCTAGAGTGTGGCTGGTGTTCAAATAATGCGGGCTGTCTTCCAGGGAGATGTTGGTGGCAGTGGGGAGCTCGTGAGGGTGTAAAGTGTAAAGTGTCTCTTCATGAAATCTGAGCAATAGACTTGTAGTCAGACCACAGGGCTTAGAAATACAATTCTACCTGATGTGTATGCTATTAGCCTTTACTTTTGCTTTGAAACCCAGGGAGAATATCTGGGCTCAGAGTTGTAAGGATCAATACCTGATCATTTATAAAGTACCCGGCACGTGAAAAGATGTTCAATAAAAGTAGGTTCCCGTTTTCTCCTTCGATCGGTAACTGAATCCCCCTTAAAAATCACGGAACCCCTCATCGCTTTGCTGAGGACCCACTGTGATCAGAATCTCAACCCTCTTTGGATCAAGCCGTCGTATCTTCTATCTCAGGAGCCATGACTAGATCATCACTTTGTAATAAGGAGAACAGAAAGCAGACACTTCCCTTAGAATTCAACTTGTTTGGGCAGACTTGCTCTAAATAGCACACCTTCTCTGCTCCTGGGGTCTGCTCAGTAACGCCTGCCTCCATTCGCCAGAGGGCTTTACCTCCTCACATCTGTCCCTGCCTCCCACTTCTTTAGGGTTAAAGTAACAGTTACCGGGTAGAAGAGAAAGGAGCCTCTCTCTGGCTCCAGTGAGATGCCCAGAGACACGGGACTGGCCTGCCAATGTTTGTCAGCATTTTAATTTGGAAGTTCCCCAAGCCTCTCCCCTGAGGTCCTTCCCGTTTCTCTTGCAAACTGCTGGCAGGTACATGCTGGAGAGATACACTGTGCTCTGCTGATGATGTCATTTTCAATGTGATTAAAAAGGCGCTCTCCCTGGGTAGGAGTGATGAAAAAGTGCAGGTACTGGCGTCCCGGGAGGCGAAGGAGGGAAGATCAACTTGGCTGAAAAATATTTATTCCTGACGAGAGGTTTCATTAAAGTCAGACGGGCAACAATGCCAAAGGCACCGCACCCCCTCCCCTCGTCATGCTAATTAAGCGGATGAGAACAGATGATGTGCCGCAGGGTCCAGAGAAAGAGCGTGCGTTCGTAATAGCCCCGTTCTCCGATCAAAAATATTATTTTATTCTTTACCATCCCCGCCCCCGACCACTTCCAGGTGTGGAGGAGGCTTACAACATTTTAAATGGCTTAAAATAGGGGGGTTGAGAACCTATGCAAGACAGGGGCCACAGAAGACAGTCAGGCACAGGAGAGAAACTAATTCCTGCCACCGTCACAGACTGTACCAGGCTACACGAGGCAAGTTTGTGAGCAGGCTGAGGCAGCAGGCTAAGTGCACACACACTTCCTTTCCTAGAAAGTGCATCAGAGAAGGAATCTGTTATAGATCCCATGCATGAGGGCCAGCAGATAGCATGTCTTCCCAGGATGCAGACACCAGGCACCATTTTTCCTGCTTGGAGCAGATGTTAAAACAATGTCTCAAAACTGGATGGTATATTCTGGGGAGAGGTCTTGGACATTTTCATAAGGGAAGGTGGCCAGAAATTTTGGAGGCAATATTTCATTAGGTTTTAAATGCACGCTAAGGTCAGACATTAGCAGTGTGGCATGGACATTCTGTCTTGATTCTACAGCCAAGCCGCATAAGAAAGGTGAACTCAGTCCCAATGCAGGCAAAGCGAAATGGCCTCCTGCAATCCGATAAGATGAGAGGAAGGAATCATGTTTAAGAAATCACATTAGGAAAAGTGAAAGCAGGTGAAGGGAGCCAAGCGCCCTTGGATCTGAGCCGGAGGGGCTGGAGGGGCTGGCAGTCAGCCAGGAGGCAGGGAATGGCCTGGGTCCACCCTTCCTCTTGGGCGGGTCTATAAGCACACCCCTAGGAGGTGGCCCGGGGGAGGCCCCAACACCAGAAGGGTAGGTGGAAGGGCGGGAGGGAGAAGGAAGTCTCTTTGCTCCCACCTGTTTCTTTTTGCTCTTTACATCCGGACTCACCGCTGCACGTCTATTCCCACAGCCTCTATGCCTCTTGCTCTTTCTCTATGGCCCAAACCACCTCTCACTGGGGACCCTGTGCAGTGACCGCTGTGCAGACAGCTGCCTTCATCTCACCCTCCTCCCCCATCTGGTGCCTGTCCTGCAACCTGGGGGCCCACGGCTGGCACAACTCAGAGAGGTACATACACCTCTCCTGATGCACTTGCCCCGCGACGTTTTCATTTTTGTTCAGTCAGTTTCTTTCCAAGAATGACCACATCTTGGGAGCAAGAACAGTGTCGTATGTTTATATCTATTATGCTTGGCCTAAATGAGCAGTGGATGGAGTTCACATGGTTCATCCACTTATGGATGGAGTCAAGAATCCATGAACGAGTGAACAGTGAGGCAGAGACACAGGGTTCGAGCAACAGAAGTCTTCAGACCGATAAAACCCCCCAGCATTCCCCTGGGCTCTATTCCCAGGTCAATGCCCCCTCAATCCCCACGTGGGCTTGGGTGAGCTCATCTCTTCTGGTTCTATCACCCACCAAATTCAAGTGCATCCCCAAGTCAGGGGCACCATCAGCTTCTGGGGTCTCCACTAGTTCATTAGGACTCTTCCAGAGAAGGTCCAGCTTAGAGACCAGTCAGCCCCAGCACCCTTACTAAACGGAGCTCAGCAAATGGGGGAGGTCTGGCAGAGGGAATAAAAAAAGTCAGGATGAAGGTGCGAATCCCAGCCTGATTTTGTCACCTGCCTGTCTCTTCATGCCAAAATCGTTTCATCAGAATAAATCAGGGGCCTGGCAGGGCCATCTGCAATGTCTCACTCAAAGGCCTGCAGCAAGATGATGCACGGGCGGGCGGGGGACGCTCCGACCCCTCCCGTCGCTGCTGTCTGGGCCCCGTAGTGGCTCATCTGGGGTTCCACTCGTGCACCCCTCCAGCTCGTCCTCACATTCTCCTTCCCAGAGCTCAGTCAATACGTTTTACATTCATAGTAGCTTGTCATTCCGGAGAGAGAGAAATCATCACAGGCTGTGACCCCTTAGCGGCAAGTGTCGCTGGTTGCTAGGCAGGGTGCCCTCTGGGCACAGAGCTGTCACTCCTAGACCTTCTTTCCTTCACTTCTAGGAGGGAAGGGTCAGACAACGGCCCAGGTCACCGGCACAAAGGAGATTTTGTTGTCTGGGCTGCTGCCTTTCAAAGCCTCTCTGAAAGATTCCATCAAAGAAATCAAGGATTCAACTTGGCATCAGAAGGAGGGGGGAAAAATAATGCAAATATAACGTGGCTTCCTCCCAGAGCCTTTCTAAAGTCATGCTGTAGCAGAATGAGTCCTGGACCGAGATCAGAGTTCCCGGCGCTTGTCCAGACTCTGCTGGCCACGGAGTTCCGTGGTTCTAAGAGCAGAGGGTTTGGGATACGCAGGTGACCTCCCACTGCCACATTTCACCTATTCCCGTCCCTGCAGAACCAGCATGAGGCTCTGAATGAACACAACCCCAGCTCTTCCATCTAATGCTTTTTAAGAGGCCAAAAGGAGAGTCTTACCCTGTGAGTTCATGTTCACGGTCGTACGGAGTGTGAGCGTGTGCGTATGCATACACACGCATGCACACTTAACCTCGGTATCATGACTTTCGATTTTTAAAAATTAATCCAGACCTACATCCTTCCACATGACATGTCTCAGCTGAATACAGAGGCAGGAGAAAGGTGAGACCTTCGCATTCAGTCTCTGCCGGGATTTTAGACAGACATGACTTCTCTGCCCCTCCCCCCCAGGAGAGCTCCCCTGGATGACATCGACCCCATGAGATGCCAGCTGGAGTCCTGGACATCAATCGGGGTCTTACAGACCCAGGATCACCCAGGTTAATACACAGGAGGGGACTGAGGTCAGATACCTGGATTGGAATCGTGGCTCATGAACTGTTATGGGATCATGGCCAAGTGGCTTAATTTCTCAGAGCTTTAGCTTCCTTTCTGTAGAATAGGTTTAATACCACTGACCTTATAAATGTTGTAACGATGGAATAAGAGAACGTCATTCAGTCCTTGACACGTGATTATGACAGAATGCCTGTTAATTTCTCTCTCCACTTCTCCCGCCACACCCCAACTTCTGTCAATACCTCATCTCAGCCTGCCTCCTTTGGGAAGGAGCTCTCCCAGGCTGTGATGCCCGCGGAACACCCGGGTGTTCACTGGGGCTGAGGTACCCTGGGAGGGTCCCTGCATCTGCGCGGATGCACACCTCTACCAGAATTCACTAAGCCCACTACCTCAAGACCTTCTTCGCTGAGCCTGAGAATGGTCTCCTCTTGTGCACAATCTTCAAGACTTTCACTTGCTCAGAGAGTGCTGGGAAGAATAAAAGAGAGCAAAAGCAAAAGCAAAGCCCTGCCCTGACTTACATTCTAGTGCACGTGAGGGGAGCCAGTTCTCCCAGTCAGCTCCCTGGATGGCGAGCCTGGACGCTGCACTCCTCCCTGCGTGCTTCCGACGGCTCCCTTTGGGGATACGTCCCAGGCTGGCCTTTCAAACTACTTGATTAAAATGCCCTCCAGGGCTCTCTACCGTACTCACAGATCTGTTCCCCAAGCAGACCCGGTGCTTTGTTCAGAGTGGGAGGCTCTAGAAACGGGAAGCAGGAGGTGTGAGCAGAAATGTCACCTGGGATGTTGTTCTAAATTAGACATTTCCAGCCCCGGCTGCACATGAGGCTGGCCGGGGATTCTGCAGAGCCAGAGCCACCTGAGCCCCACCCCAGAGAGGCTGACTGAATAGGAGGGGCCCAGGAACCAGCTGATTCTCACACGCAGCCGGAATTGTGATTCTAAAGGCAGAAACAATGAGTCGGGCGGGCGTTTATCTGTGGTGTTATCCGAATTCTGACACCTTTCAGTTTATAGGCTGTCTTCACATGCATGTTCCCCTGATGGGGCAGTGGTGTCAGAGGAGCTCCTGCTGTGTGCTGGGCAGTGTGCTGCGTGAAGGGCTACGGGACGGGAGCTCACAGGGAAGCAGTCCCAGCTCCCAGCACTCGTGGGGGCCTCTGCCACAGGCCATGTGGTTGAGAGCCCCAATTCCCACGCTTCGTGGCCTCAGAAAGTTCAATGAACCTCTCAATAAATAACAGCACTATTCAAGCCTTAGAACAGCGTCTGGCATCTAATACGGTCATCAGTACTGCTCAGCAATACACACATGATTGCAGTTAATCTCAACAACCCCAAGACACAAGTGCTATGGTCACTGTTATTCCTATAGCAAAGGTCACAGGGCTATGACGTGGGACACGGGGCTTCAAACCCAGGCGGACAGAGTCTAGATCCCATGCATCTAACCATGAGGCCATAGCTCCGCCCATCTGGGGCTGCTTGTGGGGAAGAAACAAGCCACATACAAAAACTGCCCATGAAGTGTAACAAAATGTATGAGTGCTGTCATAGAAGCAGGCCTGACATAACTTAATAAAGTCTGGATGGGGGACTGAGAACACACTGTAAGTGTGTGGGGCCCACACAGGAGGGGCCTATGAGGGAAGAAAATGGAGCCCTGAGCCCTGTCACAGGTCGGGATTTAATTCTACAGGTTTAGGGGACACGACACGATCAGATGTGATCACTACACTTATGAGGAACTCAAGAAAAATAGAAATGTCCCAGAGATTGAGGCACCACCCCAGATCACAGAGCTAACAAAGGGCAGAGTCCAAGTTCAAAGAAATCTTCAGAAGAACTGCTGAGCCCTGTCTCAAGCACAGTATGATACAGCTTCCTGTCAGTGGGGAATGTTTAAGACACCTCTACTTCCATTCCAAAGAGAAGCTGTAATTTAATGCCCTGGAGGGTACCCTAAATGCCCTAGCATTCCGTCGGGGCAACCAGAGGGCTAGGTGATATCCCATGGCCAAGGTCTGAGCTTTCAGCCAACAGAATGTTTCAGAAAGCCAGAGGGCACCACCCTAACCAGGACCTACCAAGAATCTGTTGTGTTTTCTGGAGGGAGAATAAGTATGAACGGAGGAAGCGGAGGAGGAAGAATCTTCTGACCACAACTTTCCTGACCTCCTCGCCCCTGTTCTGGAAGCTCTTCCTGGCCACTCGCCTTTCCTGGGAGTTGGTTCAACCACAGGAGAGGCAGAGCTCTCCTGTGGATCTCCCGTCTTTCTCTAGGAAGTACCCTCAGGGCAGTGTGAGCTGGTCACTTTCAGGGGGCAGGTCTGGGGGAAAGATGGTCTGAACACCAACCAGGGGGCCTCAGAGCCTCTGGGGAACCATCACTTCCTCTTCTGTTTTTGAGGACCAAGTGGGCCAGAAAATGTTAAGTAGGGTTACTTTTTAAGCCTATTGGGTGCTTGTGAAGATGTATTTTATAGGTGGTGTTAATCGCCTCCTTCTTTCTTCTTTCTCCTGAAGAAGCGATGATGTGAAATTCTGAGGAGAGAATTAACGCAGGCCCTAAGAATTCCCTCACTAAGAAGGCTGGGACTCCCCAAATGCTTTCCAAGAAGCCTGTGACTATTTTTGTTTTCCTTGCGGTAACACATACCACAAAATTTACCATCTTATTTTTAAGTGTATGTAGTGCAGGTCACAATGTTACACAACCAATCTCCAGGAGTCTTCATTCAGCGACACTGAAACTCTGTAAGTATTAAACAGGATGTCAAGTATATCATAGTTGAAGGAAAATTAAATCAGCGTTGTTTTAAAACTGGAGGGGGGTAAGGTCTAAGGAAGGGGTGGAGGTGAAGCAGACACACCTGCAGGTCATTTTCCATACCGTTAACTCAGAATTCTATCATTCATTCCTTTTCTACTGTCTCTTCCTTCCTTCCAATGTTTCCCACCCACAACGTATTAAAAACATAAGAAAGATTTTCAACAAACATGAAAGTCCAGTTGTGCAGAAAACACACCAATTCACCCCAAGAATCTGACCCTCAGGGTCTGACTTTGTTTGTAGCCCGCCAATACTTTAGGAACAAGGGATTCCCTTATTTATGCTGTTGAAACTGAATCTGAAAACTAAAATCACATTTCCTCCTGACCTGAACTGGTGTCACTTGAAGCAGCACACTCTGCTTGCTCTTTGTGCATACCAGACTCTTTTAATTTTTTTAATTTTTTTTTTCATTTTAATTTTGAGAGCGCAAGTGGGGGAGGGACAGAGAGAGAGGGTGCAGAGGATCTGAAGCAGGCTCTGAGCTGACAGCTGAGAGCCCAGTGTGAGGCTTGAACTCATGAGCCATGAGATCACGTCCTGAGCTGAAGTCGGACACTCAACCGACTGAGTAACCAGGGGCCCTGTTTGTCTTTCAATTTTAATTGGCACAGACCTGAGCAGAAGATCTGACTCTCAGTTTACCTTTACCTGTTTTTCTGCGAATAAATCATAACCCCCAACAACTGAACAGCAAGCCACAGGGGCAAACTTAGAGAATCTGCACGGAGTGAGACGCAGGATACGTAACAGAAAGGGTACCTGGCACAAGGTTAAGGTTATATACATGACCTGGATGACAAAACCATGGAACGCGAACAAAGCTCTAAGAACTGTTCGTGTATTGTGCTCAATCCATGAAGAAGGATGTCCACGCTCTCCAAAGTGGGGCTTAACCTTTTAGGACTGGATTTCAGATAATGGCCTTTGTATGTCAGAGGCACAAATAAGGTGCGTATTTTTGAAATAGAAGTTTTCTAACTCAACATTTTAAAAGTAACAGAACCTTGGTGGGGCCCCTGGGTAGCTCAGTTGGTTAAGTATCCAAGTCTTAATTTCTGCTCAGGTCATGATCTCAGGCTTCTGGGATCAAGTCCTGCATTAGGCTCTGTGCTGAATGTGGGGCCTGCTTGGGATTCTCTCCGTTTCTCTCTGCTCCACCCCCCTCCCAAAACCCCTAACAGAACCTTGGTAATTTTTTTTTTGTCTTGTCTGTATACCTGGGCGGCACAAGTGGGGACAGGTGGAGGGATCCGGGAACAGCAGCTCAAATTCTTGCACTGACCTTTGCTCTCATGTCCACCCCCTAACACTGTGCCCCCGCCCTAGCCCCCACTGTCTGTGCTCCTTTCAGTGTTTATTTTAAGTTTGGTTCCCGTTGAAATATCCCAATCCTAGGACTCTTCCTGCCCGTCTTCCTGAGTCGGTGCCAATGAAGAAGTGAAACCCTCCCCAGTGCTGAGTGTGCTCTAGAGCCCAGATTACAAGTGAGCAATGGTTCACTCCTCACCCTTAGAGTTCCCTACATGCTTCTCAAGACCGGGATGGTGCTCCATGTTGCGTTCATGACCCAGAGCACCCTGGCTCAGAGTCTGGGGGTAAAGGTGTGGAGGAGTAAAAGAAGGCTTGCCTTTCCTTCACAGAGCCCCTAAAAATTCCTAATGTGGTTTTCAGATAGCCCATGAGCATCTGTGATAAACTGCTGGCCTGGCCATCCATGGACTGCACTACGGAGTCTGTTGTCCAACAGCTGCATCAAGAAGGGCTACTGGGGTGCCTGGGGGGCTCAGCTGGCTAGGCATCTGACGTCGGCTTAGGTCACGATCTCACAGTTTGTGAGTTCGAGCCCCGCGTCAGGCTCTGTGCTGACAGTTCAGAGCCTGGAGCCTGCTTTGGATTCTGTGTCTCCCTCTCTCTCTGCCCCTCCCCTGTGCTCACTCTCTCTCTCTCTCTCTCAAAAATAAATAAACACTTAAAAAATTAGAAAGAAAATAAAGAAGGGCTACTGGGTGCCTGTGGGCATTGGGTGTATACATACGTCAAAACAATCAAATTATGCACTTTAAGTACGTGCATTTTGATACATGTCCATGATGCCTCAATAAAGCTGTTAAAGATGCTTACAAACTTCATTTTTAAACAGAAAGATAGTACATGACTCATAGTAAAAGTTAACCACAGTGAACAGTCCCTTCCTTAGCCCCTCCCCCCAGGTCCCCATTCTAGAGATTTTTCAGACAGATGCTCAGACCCAAAAACGGGCACCGGGTTGCTGACAAGTCAAACCCAAAGTGGATGCACATCAGGAAGAAGTTCTCCTCACTGAGGATGTGGAAGCTGGTCTGAAAAACACCAGCATTGAGGTGACAGAGCCAGCTGTCTAGAAGAAACCAGGCTCCGGACGCAAATTAGTTTAGTCTTCCTTAAAACATACCTCTGCAAATTAGTTTAGTCTTCCTTAAAACATACCTCTGCCTGCAGACATGAGCTCAATCCCCTGTCCTCTTCTCCAGCAAGAAAAATGGGGAGCTATCAAACCTCTTACCCCTGAGGCTCCTTTCAGCTCCTCCAAGTATTAATTTTTGAATAGTCAAAGGGTACCAGAATTTGAAAGCTTGACATGAAAAAGAAAGCTTTTGAAAAGACTGATTTCATCCCCCAGGGCATACAGAAGACTAAATTGATGTGCCTGAAATTTCTGGTCCGGAGAACAGTCTACAGGGTTACAAAGAACATCAACAGAGAAAGGAATGGGGCCACAGGAGGTGAACAGGGAATAGAGACAGGCTCAAGTTCGCGAACGACATACTTCCAGGAAGGCTATTAAGAGGTGGGGGATTTAAATGAGGTCGAGGGAGAGCCAAATGGCTTTTTAAGCCGACAGGGTTAACATTTCTCCTCTTGACTACACAGCCCTCACTCTTACCTCTCAAATTCTTGTCTGCTCAGCTCTTTTCCTTGAGTCCCACTTTGGCAGAGGGACTCGCGGATAATCAGATCAACCCCTGATGGCCATGTGCACAGAGCACCGACAGCCACAGCATCGTCTGTCTCAGACCAAAGAAAGAGTCAGGCTGCCGAGGGGGCCTGAGATGGTCATCAGAACGAACTTGAAAGAAACATACAGTCTCTTTCTTTTCCAAATGCCCTCACTAAGCACGGCGGCAAATATAATGGCTGAGAGGGGTGCCTGGGTGGCTTAGTAGGTTAAGCATCTGATTTTGGCTCAGGTCATGATCTCACAGTTGGTGAGTTCGAGCCCCATGTCGGGCTCTGTGCTGACAGCTTGGAGCCTGGAGCCTGTTTCAGATCTGTGTCTCCTTTTCTCTCTTTGCCCCTCCCCCCCTCATTCTTTGTCTCTCAAAAAAAAATGAACATTAAAAAAAAAAAGAACAGGGCTTTGGTACCAGACAAACTTGGGTCTGAGCCCTGTTCCTCCCTTCCTGAAGCTGTGTAACCTTCAGCAATTTGCTTAACTCTTTGTGACTCAGTTTCCTCAACACTGGAATGGATTTCAGAACAGCTGTTCCGGGGCGCCTGGGTGGCTGGGTGGGCTGAGCATCTGACCTTGTCTCAGGTCATGATCACACGGTTTGTGAATTTGAGACCCACTACCAGGCTCTCTGAGGTCAGTGTGAAGCCTGCTCGGTATCCTCTGTTTCCCCCCCTCCGCCCCTCCCCTGCTTGTTCTCTCTCTCAAATAAAGAAATAAAAACTTAAAGAAAAAAAAACCCAGTTGTTCCCAGAGTTGTCATAAAGAATCAGTAAAAACGTTCAAGTGTATTTAGTAGTATGCCTGACATATAAATATTCACAGTTTTATATATAGTTACATACTCTTTACATATTGTTATTATTTTTACTCATTGATTCAACGATGGGCTGGCTCTACACAGCTCTGTGGAAAATTAAGAATTTTTCTTTAAGGAACAGGCCTCAGTTTTCCTGGGAGAGAAACTCATGACATTCAACTGACATTTTCGTGGCCCTGTCTTCCCAAAGGGCTCAGAACACCTTTTTCTCACTTCCTTGATCTTGACAGTTTTGGGAAGAAGGGAAAAAAAGGTAGTAGAAAGATCAACATTTTTTTGTGGGGGAAACTGAGGCACAGAAAGGCCAAGCGGCTTGTTGAGAGCAACACATCAGCGCCTGCTAAGGCTGAGACGGAATGTGTCTTGGCAGAGTCAGATGTAGGATTTCCCAGTGTGTTAGACACACAGTCCTGAGAAGACCCTCTAACCAGGTGCCTCCACAGGCAAATGTGCCCATATCTCAGACAGGAAGGCACTAAAAGACATTTCTCAAACTTACGGACACAGAACCCTCTCCTCACAGAGAAGCTTCTGGGCCTCGCGTTCCATGGAGTTGGGAATGCCAGTTCAGGGAACGGTTTCCTCACGAGGGTGGGCTTTTTGAAAGGACCATCCAAAATTAGAAATACAAGTTCAGACCAACCAAACCGCCTGTTTCTCTCTCCCTTAATATGGTCACTGAGCTGGAAAGAAACTTTTCTGGAAGCACACTGGGCGGAGCCCAGCAGGGATCAAGGGCACTGATGCTCGGGATTCTGTAGTCCCAACTGGGCTCTGAATCACTGCTTCCCCGTGTCGCACACCAAGAATCCAAGAATCCCAGCCAAGATTCTTGACCCCGTTTAATGAAACTGTTCAGAGATTTCCACAGATCAGAATGCCAGCAGCAGGGAATGTGGACAATTACAAAGGATCAGAGGGTCACGTTTTCAGCCACAGTGCTTTTTCTAACAGTAGGTCAAAATGGACAGCTTCTGGTTTTTTCTACTCTTGGGCAATGTTATTCCTCAGTGTCACCCCTACGCTGGCATAATATACCTGTTCACCTGGAGCTCCAACTCAGACACTGCAACCCTACGTTTGCCAGTAAGGAACGCTGAGCTGGTGCGATCGTGACTTCCCGCTGTCTTCCCTTCAAATCCCCACCTACACTCTTCTGCTAGGTGTCCGTGGCAATCGATGGGACTCTGGTGGCACAGAGCCGCCGGGGGTACCAAGCGGTCAGGAATTGGCCTCAGGCTTCTACAACAACCTACCGAGGGAGCACCTTTAAAGACGATGGACGAGGAAAGCAGGCTGCAGACTACCAGAACTCACCCCTTCCGTGACACACAGGGTGGGACTTCTTTTCTGCTCATCGCACTCTCCAAAGCATCATGGGAAACCTCTCTGAACTGCAATGTACCACCGTGGTCTGCTTTCCTAAACTCCTCTCTCGCTGCTTCCCTTCCTGGCTTGTGCTGTTTCCTCTCTGAACTGTTTTTTCCTTATCTGATGGTACCGGGATTATATTCTTTACATTATATTCTCTACCTCTCCGGGGAGATGGAGACTGCCTATTTTCCTTACTACACCATCCAAAATACTGACCCTGCCCATGACACTGAATGAAGCCATCCACAGATAAAACTGATAAACACCATGATCAACACAGGTTACTTTAGGGCCCGGCTGCGAGAAACACTCCTAAAGACATTTTGAGGAGAGGTCACCACATTACTTAGTTATCCATCTGGACAGGAGACTAAGGAAATTATGGTTCTGAGGAAATACCTTTTCAATGACCCTCCTCAATGGTAATCTCAGAAAACAGGCTTCCTGCCCTAAAAGGCCCATGGAGATGAATCTGAGGAAGTCTGCAGATGTAGTTGGAAAGTTCTAGGGTTTGCAGTGAAGTCCCAGGTAATGTGGCTTTGGATGAGATTAGCATCCTTCTCTTTTCTTTCTCCTTTAAGCTTGTAGAACACGAGAGATTACGATTACGATACTTCCTAGATGCCAATGTCAAAGGCAGCTGGCTCAATGCTCCTCAGACCCAGACTAGCACAGCTCACGGCATACCATCTCCTGGCTCACCGGGGGAAGGACGGGAAGGGAGGCTCAGGAGCAATGACACATGTTTTACGGTGACTGAGATCAGGAAGCAGCAGTCACAGCCACCAGAGCAGTGAGTCAGGTCCCAGTGGGCATGGCTGAGCCATCTCTGAATCCCTCTGGGCTACGTCCTGTCCGAGAACGAGGGCCTTCAGAGCCAGCAAGAGAGAGCCAGCCTCAGGAAACATTCCCTTCCCAGGGGAGAAACCAGGACCTCATCCCAGGTAGCACACCCAGGGGTCCCTCTGAGAAAGATGCCATGAGGCCTGCTGCAGCCCCTCAGGGCGGCTGTGGGGGGCAGCTTTCCACACTCCGCTGCGTTCATGCCTCACAACTGCCCTTTGAAGCAAGAATCACTATCTACTTTTATTTTCTTTTTACTTACTTCCCTAAAAAAATTTAGATTACAAGGCTTAGAGAGATCAAAATCACTGTTATGAACTGAATTCTATCTCCCAAATTTCTATGTTGAAGCCCTCACCTCAATGTTGATTGTCTTTAAAAAGGCTAATTACATTTAAATGAGATCGTAAGGGTGGGGACCTAATCCAGTAGGATGGGGTCCTTATAAGAGGAAGTGACATGGAGCGCCTGGGTGGCTCAGTCAGTTGAACGGCAGACTTTGGCTCAGGTCATGATTGCACGGTTCATGAGTCTGAGCCCCGTGTTGGACTCTGTGCTAATGGCTCAGAGCCTGGAGCCTGCTTCAGATTCTGTGTCTCCCTCTCACTCTCTGCCCCTAACCCCCTCACGGACTCTCTCTTTCTCTTAAAAATAAACATTAAAATAAAATTAAAAGAGGAAGAAGAGACACCAAGGATGCAGTCACACAGAGCAAAGGCTATGTGAGAAAACACAAAGATGGCCATCTGCAAGCCAAGAAGAGAGATCTCAGGAGAAGCCCATCCTGCCTCCAGAACCAGAAAAAACCAAATTCCTATCGTTTAAGGCACCCAGCCTATGGGTATTTCGTGGCAGCCTCAGCAACTCATAGAGTTACACAGTCAAAAGGTGGCCTGATGCCAAAGTTCATGGGTGGGGGCAGTAGAAACCTCATACATTAACTCTGGTCTTGTTTCCACAATCTCAGAACAAGCCTTTAGATGTTGGTTTTATCCCTGGTTTCTGGGAGGTAGGCTCTGCATCCTTGGAATTTCCCCAGTAACGGTAGTGTCTCTGATAGTCACAAGGCCTTGGACCACACCTGACTTTATGCTAATGAGATGACTCAGACTGGGGCTTGGTCACCCTCTAGAGCCTGGGTTCAATCACATGGCCAACGATTCAGTCAACTAGGTTTACATAACTGTTAGTGGGACTGTAAAGCCACTATGGAAAACAGCATGGAGGTGCCTCAAAAAATTAAAAACTGAACAACCATCTGATCCAGCAATCCCATTCCTGAGTACATATCTAAAGGAAATGAAAACGGGGTATTAAAGAAATATCTGTACTGCCATGTTTATGACGGCAGTATTCGCAATAACTAAGACACGGAAAAAACCTAAGTGTTGGTCAATGGATGAATGGATAAAGAAGATGCGGTATATATAGATACACAATGAAATATGATTCAGTTATGAATAAGAAGGAAATCCAGCCGTTTGCAATTGTGTGGGTAGGTCTTGAGGGCATTACAGTAAGTGAGAAAAACTAGACAAAGACAAATATTGTACGTTCTCACTTTCCTGGAAAGTCTAAAAAAGCCATATTGATAGAAACAGACAGTAGAATGGTGGTTAACAGAAGCTGGAGAGTAGAGTTCCTGGGGGAGATGTTGTTAAAGACCAGAAGATGAGTAAGTTCTGGGCATCTAATACACAGCATGTATCCTATTTTAAAGACTGTTTTATTTTGCTTTCCTATTCTTTTTGGTGTGTGTGTTTTTTAAATATATACCAATGAAGGTAAAAGCCGTGTGCGATATTTTTTAATACCTTTACTTTGCAAAAAACAAACCTTCCAGCCCTACATTCCCTTTATCTTTAAAGTTTCTGGTCCTTAAATACCAAAGTCTGGGAACTACTGCATCACAGTGGCCCCAGCAGTGAGCCATAAAGGAAAGCTCCACAAAGGTAAGCCTTAATACTCCTGCCTCAGGGACACCTGGGTGGCTCAGTCAGTTGAGCATCTGACTTCGGTTCAGGTCACGATCTTGTGGTTCATGAGTTCGAGAGCCCCCCATCAGGCTCTGTGCTGAGAGCTCAGAGCCTAGAGCCTGCTTCAGATCCTGTGTCTCCCTCTCTGTCTGGGCCCCTCTGCCCCTCGTGCTCTGTCTCTGTCTCTCAAAAATGAATAAATGTTAAAAGATATTTAAAAAAAATACTACTGCCTCAAAATACAGGGTGCTGGGAAAGCTTCCGGGGCTGACTATCTTGGATGAGTTTCTGGCTCTGTTTGGGCCAGAGCCTGAGAAGTTGCATTTCTAACATGTTCTTGATGGATGCTGATGCTGTCAATCTAGGACCACACGGTGAGAACCACTGAGTTAATTAAGCCAATCACATGAATCCTACCCCCACTGTGACTCGTCCAAACAGGGCAATGTGAACCAACTGTGGTCGGCAGTGGAGCAGGGACGTGAGGGACAGGGAAGGCCATCTGGGAAGGTTCCCCCCCCACCCCAGGAGAAAAAGAGTTAATAAGAACAGCACCCTTTCCTGCTTTCCAACACTTTTGTGTGAAGATGTGGCTGCAGCCAGTCTGTGACCATCTAACCATGGCCGGGCAGCACACAAATCAAGCAGCCTGCAGATTTTCCCCAGAAGTGACTGCACTGAATTTTACTGCACTCACACAAAGTGAAGCTGAATGGAAAGATTAGGATTTCTCTTCGTGGTTTTTTTTTTTCAGTTCATCATTTATTTATTTTTTTAACAAATAGTTTATTGTCAAGTTGGTTTCCATATAACACCCAGTGCTCATCCCCTCCAGTGCCCTCCTCCATGCCCATATCCCCCCTCCCCCCGTACACCCATGAGTCCTCAGTTTGTTCTCAGCATTCAAGAGTCTCTCATGGTTTGCCTCTCTCCCTTTCCCCCACCATTTCTCCCCATCTTCTCCCCCATGGTCCAACATGGAAAGAGCCTAAGTGTCCATCAACGGACGAATGGATCAAGAAGATGTGGTTTATCTATACAATGGAATACAAAATGGCAATGAGAAAGAATGAAATCTGGCCATGTGTAGCAACATGGATGGACCTTGAGGGTGTTATGCTGAGCGAAATAAGTCCGGCAGAGAAGGACAAATATCATATGTTTGCACGTATAGGAGGATTAGGAAGATGGTCATGCTTTTTTTAATGTTTATTTATTTTTGAGAGACAGAGCATGAGCAGCAGAGGGGCAAAGAGAGAGGGAGGCACAGAATCCGAAGCAGGCTCCAGGCTCTGAGCTAGCTGTCAGCATAGAGCCTGAGGTGGGGCTCGAACTCACGAACCGTGAGATCATGACCTGGACTGAAGTCGAACCCTTAACTGACTGAGCCACCCAGGCACCCCTCTTCATGCTAATGAGTACAATTTGGCGAGGACACTGCTGCTGACCTTAGGGTTACATGGCAATGCTACTCTCTTAAGATTTATGCACTGTGTGTGTATGTGTGTGTGTGTGTACACACGTAGGTGTGTGACAGAGCCAACCATATGCCGAAGGCATTCTGATATCACAGTATTCACTAGCAGAGATATCATTTTATTAATCATCAAAAGGCGGGTGATGGGGCGCCTGAGTGGCTCAGTGGGTTGAGCATCTGATGCTTGGTTTTGGCTCAGGTCATGGTCTCAGGGTTCATGAGTGTGAGTTCAAGCTCCGCATCAGGCTCTGTGCTGATAGTGGAGCCTGTTTGGGATTCTCTCTCCCTCCCTCTCTCTCTCTGCCTCTCCCTTGCTTGTGCTCTCTCTTTCTCAAAATAAATAAACATTAAAAAAGAAAAGGTGGGTTAGAAGGCAGCAGTTTTCCCAGATCTCTCTGGCTCTTGCAGATATGTGGTAAAATGATATGGAAAACCGAGGTAATCTGCAGGGCCGATGCAGTTCCAACATACCTGTGTACGAGTGCAATGATATCTTCTGTTATTTTATAAATCACGAACACTGATGTAAGGAAGGAAGGCTACAGTAAAGGAAGGCTAACAAAAGATTTTTATAATACCGACATATGGCTCCCTTTAATGTTATAATGTATCTTAGGCTCTATCAACAATTTAAAATTTACAGAATCAGTGTGCTGATCTATTGCCACCCTCAAAGGACTCTGCACGGCGTTTTGAAATCTTCTTCCCTTAGAGAATAAAACGTTGGCCCGTTTTGAACCAACAGTCAGGCATTTCCGGAGCCATAAGGTCCTCTCAAGCAGCATCAAAGACTGCAAGGATCCAGTGGTGGGGAGGGGAGGTGTTCTTCTGAGCCTCACAGAGTAGCAGTGAATACATCTAAGTGCCCCAAAGGATCCATCCCACTGTGCACTCCACAATCTGGCTGGAAGGCCACATTCTCTTTAAAGGATACAACCCCTAATGGGAAACAAGAGTTAATAGGTGAACTTGTGAGTAGCTGAGTTTATGAGTAACAATCGCTAACGTGTTTACAAAGGAAAGAATCTGCCCTCAGGTTTTACCTTCCCACGTATCACGGCCAGTATGATCCATCCGTATATAATTGTGCTTCAGCGTCATTTTAACGTAAAGCTCTAAAGACAGGGCAACTTAGGAGATACTGGGCTGCAACTGTCAGAAAAATTTTTTTCTATCTTATGTCCAAGAACAGTGAGCGATTAGCATGCTTTGACATAATCGGAGGTCAAAACCAAATTCACTGAGCTAGATGGTTATCTGTACTCTGCGTGAATGCACATTCATATACATCCGCCTGCCTTCATCTGACCTTGTCATGAGTTATGTACGACCTTGGACAGATTAGCACTGCTCACCCATGTTTACGAAAAATTGGGGATGATGTGCTGGGAAGCCTAGAAGGTGAAGCAGTTACGACACCTGATAGACAGTCAACCATTGCTGTCGCGTGAACTTGCACTGAACTCTAGAAACACACCTCTTGCCTTGCACAGAGTCATAATGAAGACCAAAGTATTAGGAATAATAACACCGGAAATTCTGCAGCGTTTCCCCGAAAGGCTGAGGGAGCTAATGTTCCCATTTTACAGATGAGATAGCAAAGGCACGTGGCCTGTCCAGGTTACCATAGCTACTAAGCAGTCTAGCCTGGGCACCTGATGCCAGGCTCAGACAGTGCCTCTGAGGTGCCAGGGAGTCTAACCACAGCACTGTGACACTAGTAGTGTCAACTTACAGATAACATTTCAGCAGGCAGACTGAAGGGTGTTCTCCTTCCCAGCTCACAGAAAAGAAACAGGAGTTCACAGAGGTTGTGCAACTGGTCAAGGCTATGGAGCTACTGAGACATGGAGTTAGGAATCTCACGGCCTTGACCGATTTTGAATTTTGGTCACGTTGTGAAGCCAGGGCATCCGGCTCCAAAGCCTGGGCTCTCAACGCACTGAAGCTGCTCTTATTTAGAGTCGCATGGCCTGACTTTGAGTCAGGTCTCTACTATTCACTAGCTGTGCCACTTTGAGTAAGTTCTTTAACTTCTCTGTGCCTACATTTCTTCATCTGCCAAACATGAACAGTGAGAGTTACCCACCTCCTAGAGCTGTGAAGTCATCAGCTGATGACTTAGCATATATAAAGCATTTAGAACAGAGTCTGGTATAGAAAGAAAGTGCTCAATTAGCTAATGTGATGATTAATCGCTAAGCTATAAAGTTTCTCCTAGCGTTCGAAAGATGGCTTATGTAATTAAAATTTGATTTACACTTAACTGTTCGGGAATGCATTCGTTTGCATAAAGCCCAAAGAATACTTCTATTTTCCATCATCTGCTTTCTACCTAGAATAGTGATTTCCAAGCCACTGCAACCACTGGAGAGGTGGTGGATGGCAAGTGGGATATAGATCTTTTCCACTTACATGTCCTGGATGGAGGATTCTGCAAGTAAGAGAAGTTTGCAAACCACTGTTTTTAAGGACTACTGTGGGGTCATGTGCTGGCTTCTCTCTACGACCATGGTTATAATTCTACACAACTGTAAAATTCGGGATGCCAGCTCTACTGGGTGGAGACTTGCAACTATGACCCCTAGGGCACACCTAGAGACGGGGCAGTGAGGGGCAGAACTACACTCTTCAGGGCTCTAATCTACTGCCCTTATAGGAAGAACGCGTCAGATTATGGGGGGATGGGAGAGTTCAACAGAGGAATTCCAACAGAATGAACTGATGGCTTTTGAGCAGAGACATGTCCCAAAGTGGCACTTAAAGAAGAATAATCTGCGGGTGCCTGGGCGGCTCCGCTGGTTAAGCATTTAACTCTTGATTCCAGCTCACATCATGATCTCGTGGTGTGTGAGTTCGGGCCCCACATGGGGCTCTGGGCTGACAGTGCGGAGCCTGCTTGGGATTCTCTCTCTGCCCCTCCTCTGCTCCCTCTCTCACTCAAAATAAATAAATAAACTTTTTTTTTCTTTTTTTAAAGGAAGAATAATCTGGGTGTGTTGTGCAGGACACACTGGGGTGGCCAAAGTGGGGAGTTACAGAGGTCAGTGAGCAGGCTTGCTGTAAGGACTCCAAGCAAACGGCAGTGACAATGAGCCTGTCAACAATATCAAATCCAGGCTGGTAAATGTAAGGGTAATGGGGACTGGAGAAAGCAGAAGACCTGGCAATATTTCAGGATGGGGATGGAGTGGAGGAGTGAGTGAAAGGAAGAGTCTGGGTTCCTAAGCTTGGTTGTCTTAGAGAACGACGGGCTCACTTTCAAAGCAGGAAGAAGACATATGTGGGTTTGATGAGGGCGGGGATGGGTGGGGGCTGGGTACATGCAGGACAGACCGGCCGCCACCCAGGTGGCCACTTACATACACCTAGCAGGCACCTGCGGTGTGCGGCTGGGGCTTCGGGGAGATCTGGAAACCTTGTGTGTTGCGTTGGCAGTGCACGTGTGAGTTCTGTGCTGGGTGGGTGAGGGACAGGAAAGCAGACAGGCTTAAGGGCTACGGGGGAGGCCCACAGGGGTGGACGAGTCAGGAAAAATACACAGACTGAGATTGCCTCAGACTTTTCGCTTCCTTCCTGTGCCCACCCTGCACACGTGACAACTGTATTTCTTGGGAGAGGTGTTTCCTCTTCCTCCCATCTTCGGGCTGGGCTCCTTAACCAGGGAGGACAGGGTGCGGCTGGTACAGGTGCACCCAGGAGGCGGCCCCACTCTCAGAGGGAAGAGCAACCCCCAACCCTGGGTCTGTAAAATGTCCTACATCCTGAATAACGTCTCACCTCTAGACTCGACCTTGTGCCCCAAAGTGAGGCGCTCGGATCTGCACAGCACAGGAGCAGACGAACAATTGAGGTTTCTCGAACGAGCAAGTATTTGAATGGAGTAACGTGCCGGACACCAATCTGAGTTATGGATGAAGAACAAAAAACACCCAGATTTGCTAATTCCCAGATTCCTGTGCCGCCATCCCTTCCAGATGGCTGGTCTTCTTAGGGGTGTGTGCACACACACGTGATTTTATGGGTCTTCCCTGCTCCCCAACCCCCCAAACACAACCACGTCGATTTTGCCAAACTGCATTGTGTGTTAAGTTTGTTTCAATCCTCCCAAGCTCCGCCCCACCTTTCTTACCCCCCTGGCGCCAGAGAAAACGAAAAGCCCACAGCTATCTCCTGAGGTTACTTATCTCCTAGGATAAGTAGGGCCAACCCTCCTATTGGGCTACTTTGGAAAATACATGGAAAGTGATTTTGTAAAGGGATCAAAGGAAAAAAAAAAATAACTCGGCAGTGACACAAAAGCAAAAACACAGAATCAGCTTTCTGGAGGGTCATTCCTGGAAAGCACAGAAGGACCGTCTTCCTCTCCCTTTCCCTATTCTCCATCCCGTTTGATGTGAACCACAGGAAACCCTCCCTTCCGTGGGACAAAGTCGGCCCCAAATCGGCCATTTCGAATGGTTCCAGTGAACACATTTTAAAACTGGTTGAAATGAGCATCAAGGGAGAATGGGGGTGGGGAGCCAAGAAGGGGTTGTTGCTTGGCAACCAGATCCTGGACCCCCACAGCCCCAGACGGCCTCTCCTCCTTCCCCTGTGCCCGGCTGAGCTGTCTGGTCCAGGAGCTGTGTGCGCCTGTGTGCTGGGGGCGGGGTCCCTGGATGATTGCATCAATCTGCCAGATCCTGACACTCCTCTCTCCATCACTGTCCCTTGGGAGATGGAGATTCTCTTTTGTTCTCAACCAGAGCAGAGCTCACCAGTTTCTCTCTCAGTTCTGGCCCTGAGGGAGACTCCTGTTAGCTGGGTGTGTCACCCAAGGGTATGTTTTCTGGACTCTTTCCTCCTCTATGTAACTCAAAGAACTTCTGATTATGTGCAGAGTTAGCCTTGTGGTCTCTGCCTCTAATCTATACCTGAACGTCAATTTACTTCATCATGTGCCTTTCAAACGTTGCCTATTACCGGCCGCCCCCAGGGGCTGGAAACACATCTGTGTGGCTCATTTGCTCGAAGACCCACCATTGCAAAGAGGAGCCTAATAAATGAGGATGGCAATCATGGTGAAGTCTGAGGTCAGCCAGACACCCTTCTGGCTCTCTCTCTCTCTCTTTTTTTTTTTTTTTTTTTTTTTAATGAGGTGGCCTGGTGGTCTGGGAGGTCCCGGACAGAAGGCTCCTAACACGGAGGCCCTCAGTCTCCTTCCAGCTCCTGCACATGGCCTCCCACTCCTGGCTGGCTGTACCTTCTGGTGAATTCAGCCCAGACAGGAGCAGATGGCAAGCCTGGTTCATGCGTCAGTGCACGGGCCGGCAAGCCGATCAGGCCACCCTTCTCAGCTGAGCAGATCTGGATTCAACGCTTTGTGTTTTTTTCTTCTCTTGGCAACATGTGCTTTGGGGGAATTCCTGGTTTACTTGGTAGAAAACAGTCCCTTGCGTTTTTTTTTTTTTAAAAGAAGAACATCCTTAACCACGGAAGTAGCTGAGGTTGGAGCGTGAGGGTGTGTGGGGGGGTGGTGTGCACACACACAGAGAACCCAAGTCTGTCTGTTCGTTCTGCAGCACTAATGGGGTACCAGATTTTTTATAGTTTTTTTTTTTTTTTTTAAGCCCATTACAGGCCAGGATATTGATTTTACCCTCCCCATGCTGCTTTACTCAGGGCCCATGTTAACTTACTCAACATCTAAGTGGGAATATCAGGGCATGACTGTCAGGGAAAAATGATGAGAAGGTTTAATTCTCTGCTGCTCATCCCTTCTGCACCTGATACCCCGAGGCTGATGCCTGATGTGGAAATCCTGGACCATGTGTGGTGCATGCTCAGATCTCCACCAGACAGACTAGGAACTTCATTCACAGAAACGAAATGACCTGGGGAAGCTCATCTGCCATTCTAGACTTGCAACAGGAGCCAAAGCCTTTAATTTCAGTTGTTTCTGATGCTGGTGCTGGGGGCCCACGTAGCGGCCACGTTACAGATGAACTAACTACACCACGTCCCAAGTCTTTATGATACAGACTTCTTACAAGGCAATGAAAACAGGATGTACCATCAGAAGACCTGTGTTCAAGTCGTACACATGACTACGTGACCTCAAGAGAATTATTTAACCTTCCTGAATTTCTGTTTCCTTAGCTGATTTAGTGCCCGCTTCACATAGTCAGTGTAGGGGCGCCTGGGTGGCTCAGTCTGTTGAGTTTCCAACTTTGGGTCAGGTCATGATCTTATGGTTTATGAGTTTAAGCCCTGTGTCGGCCTCTGTACTCACAGCTTGGAGCCTGGAGCCTGCTTCTGATTCTGTGTCTCTCTCCCTCTCTTTGGCCCTTCCCCCCCAAAAAAATAAACATTAAAAAATTAACACACACTCAATGTAAAAATTAAATGAGATGTGCCCCAGTGACACCTGGAAAGGAACTGTAAAATATGCTCATTCCTGTGGAGGACATTTAGTATTAAATCTGGACAAGCCTAACCAATTCGCTTGTGCCCACAATCTTTTCTCTTTTTTAAAGTATCTTCTCTCTATCCTTTAGCAGTACCTGTCCAACAGAAATACCATGTCGGCTACAAATATGAAGCCAGTATGAAACAAGATTTTTTTAGCAGTCCTATTAAACAAGGTCTGATTAACTTTAATTACATATTTTCTTTTACCTAGTTAAATATCCCCAAATAGTTCATTTTCTTTTTTATTTAAGGTTTATTTATTTTTGAGAGACAGAGACACGTGCGGGAGGGGCAGAGAGAGAGGGAGACACAGAATCTGAAGCAGGCTCTAGGCTCTGAGCTGTCAGCACAAGGCCCGACGCGGGGCTTGAACCCATGAACTGTGAGATCATGACCGGAGCTGAAGTTGGACACTTAGCCAACTGAGCCACCCAGGTGCCCCCTCAAATGGTTCATTTCCAACATGGAATCATCAATATAAAAATCATTAATAAGACTTTTTGCTTTTTTTTTTTTTTTTTGGTTTTCGTACAAAGCCTTCCAGATCTGGTGTGTGTTTCACACTCACACCACCTCTCAGTTGGGGCCGCCCACATTTCAAACGCTGCTGTTTCACTACACAGTGCAGCTTTAGATCTTTCCTGATGTTTCTGTCCCAACAGCTTTCTCAGAACTGGGCACACCGTGGAATGTACAACCGGAACCCAGCTACTATGTTTCATCCTCCTGAAAAAAAGTTGGCTCCACTTCTCAGAGTCACAGGACAATCTGTTCCTCTATTTTAACAGAAGTAGATGGTCAGCAAAGTGTCACCAACGGCCACCGAGAGACTGGGTCAGAGGGAGAGACGCGGCAATTCTGGAATGCTGCATGGTGTCCCGGGGCAGCTTCCTGAACAGAACACAAAGTGGGGTTCATGGCGGCAGAGTTGTGGGGGAGGAAAGGAATCTGATTTGTAAAGCTCTACCATCCAAGGGAAGAATTCCGGCCAACAGAGCATAACTTCAACTCGTGTCCAGCGCTGGGCAGAGCCCAGACGCAAGTACAAGGCACGCGTCCATTGTTCCTGTGCTGCTCTGTCTTCCTGTGAGGCAGCTGCCATGTCGCGTCCTAAGCCTCAGGAGAACCTAATAAGGAACGGCCACACCTCAGCCATTCCAATCTAGTGAAAATCTATTCTATTTTTAAGAAACTCAAGAGAAAGAATCCGGAATCTTCCCTGTTAACTGTTTCCAGCTCCCCATCTACTGACCCGCACTGTCAGGAAATTCTCCTGGGTCTTATTTAAATGATTCTTATCAAGGCTAAAGCACATTTCCCTTTCTTTGCTTTCAAAATGCTCCCTTAGCTACGCAGAATAAAAAATGAAGAGAGTAATTTTAGAGGAATAACCACCTGAAGATAGGATTTGAGAATGTTACTTTAATACAGAACCCTGACGACACCCTCTTATCTGAATACAAACCATCAGGAAAAGACTGCTAGAGACACGTACTTGATGGTGGTCTCTCTCATGCTGCTGCAAGCTTTTCCGAGTACATTTCTAACTGGTTGAAACAATTTTGGGTGACAGAGCAAATGACAGTGTCTCCAGGGTGGATGGGAGGGTGATCTGGCTGGAAGTCCGTCACACATCCATGACCAAGGTCAGAGGCTTGGTTTGTCTCTGCAAGCCCACATCATCATTCCAGCTGTCCTTATGTGGAATTTAAGGACTTACGGAGTCACGTGGTAATGCTGTGGGTGCCGCGGGTTGTGGATTTCAAGATGAACCTTTTAAATATTAAATCCCAGTGTGTGCACTCTTGACCTTTGCCCTCTCCCCTGTGGGGGTACTATGGGGTTTACTCAGGGCAATCGGGGATTTGGAAACACAGATTCTGCCCAGTAATCCCAACAGGGCTTTATAAGAAGCATTAAGTGTTGGGATTATGGCCATTTTGTTACAACCCAGAGAAGGAAACGCTGCGGTCACAGAGGCCAGGTCCGCACCGCGGCAGGAAAGGACCTGTGAGGGCGCCTGGTTATCAGAATCCTTCTGGTCGGAGGCAATTCTTGTTAGCTGTTGATTCCAAGTCACTTGACTCTTTCACGCTGTCCAAGTTCTGTGAGATGTAGCCTTCGCTGCGTCTCTAACCCTAACAGTGGCTGAAAAACCAGACCTCGGATCTCTGCCGCCAGTGCCTAACATTACTCAGCGAGCCGCCCTTGTGTAAACTGCGTGCTTCTCCGTGGGAGATACACACTTCCCCCAAACCTGCCCCTCCAGCTACCAGCCCCTGTCGGGTAAACGTGGGCAACATCCAACCCTCCCCATCTCCCCATCTCCGCAGCTGCAGATCACAAGACTAAGAAGGCATCTCTTCATCCGAGCCTTGTCCCAAATACTCTGAAACTGGTCTTCAAACCAACAACAGCACTTCATACACCTGGGTGACTGTGGTATAAATGAATCCGCAAGGGTGTCACTCTGTGGACTTAACAACATCAAAAGGAGAATTATGGGATCCAAGTGTTTTATTCTATAAAAAACTTAGCATGGGTCCAAAGGAACTCAACAATAGGGATTCCCTTTATAAAGGATTTAGTCAAAAGAACATAATCCTGAGCAAGAGAACTGTGTAGGAGAGAAAGAAAAGTCATATTTAACTTGGTGTTTGCCCAATAGTTTTAACCTTGTTTCTCTATGGCTTGCTGAAGTCCGCTTTGTAATAATGCCAAAAAGAGTTTAGAATGGTTCCTTTTTTTTTTTTTTTTTTAAATCTATAGTGTTTTTTGTGCTAAACTAGATTCTCTGCCAAGCAATTGGTTCTATGACAAAAAGTCCTTAGGAGAAATAATACCAGGGCATTTTAGGATTAGCCCATTCTTTTTTTATTATTATTTTTTTTTGGATTAGCCCAATCTTTCATTCCACAGGATCTGTTAAGTGACATTTGTGCTGGGTATGTGGGATACACAGTGATCATGATGCACACTCAGCCCTCAAACTGCTGGTGGCTCTGGGCAACAGAGTAAACAGGCAATGGCCATGAGCTGTGACACTGAGTTGTGGCAGTGCTGTAAGAGGGGACCCGCAGGGGAGGGGACACAGCCAAGAACCAGACTTGCGGGGAGATCAGGGGGAAGGGCCAAGAGATTGGGGGAAAAGCATCTTCTAAGCCATGAACTGGAGGCTTCACAGGAACCAGCAGGACACAGGGGTTCGGGCGTGGGAGGGAGAGTTCTAGAAAGAGGGAGTAAGTAACATGTGACGCGTGTACCAGAGGGGATGGGAAAAGCAAGACTTCTCAATGTCTGGATTGTGAAGGGCTCAGGATGGCCCTTCCAAAACTGTGCGCAGCAGTAACTAAATATCTTTTCTGTGACTCAAGTCCACTTCCAATGCCCTGGTTCACAACTTCCCAGGGCAGGCTGGCCAACAGATCGTAACTTCGCTGCCACTTGAGGCCTGATTTCCTGTTTGAGACAGTGGCTGCTTTCCATACCTCTAAACGTTGATTGAAAAAAAAAAGGCATCTAAAAACCACAAGGCTACTCCCCTATAAATTCTTCATGCTGATGCTTCACAGGTGAAAGCTCCAAATACTTTGTTAGCAATTTTGCTAATGGAAGAGATCTTGCCCACTTTACACTTCCTCTGTGCTGCCTCACCTCACCCCCCAAATCGAAACCAGAAGTCTGACTCTTAATAAGCCCGTAAATCTTGGAATCTAGCCTAATAAGGACATAATCCCAAATATGGGAGAGCTCTATACACACGGGTAAATTAATGACAGTGTTTACCGGTAATAGCAGAAAAACCATAAAACAAACAGAAACCCTTAAATGTACCCAAATGAGTGAACGGTTAGATAATAATGGTATATCCATTTCTGGAATTTATGTTGATATTAACAAAGCTGAAAACTTATAGCAACCTGGAAAATGCCAGTGAAAGACAGCGTTAGGTGGGAAAATAAAATATATGCAATTACACACACTATGATGACAACCTTGTAAGAAATACGACGACGAATAATGCTGGAAAGGAATTTGCTGAAATAAGACTAATAGGCGAATTAGTGTGCGGTGATTATGAGCTTTTTCCCATTTTCTCTGTTTCCTACATTGTGTTCGTAATGCCTTTATAGTTTAAGTCTAATTAAAAGTATTAATTCCTTGGGGCATCTGGGTGGCTCAGTCTGTTGAGCATCCGACTTCAGCTCATGTCATGATCTCACAGCTTGTGAGTTCGAGCCCTGCATCAGGCTCTGTGCTGACATCTCAGAGCCTGGGGCCTATTTCCACTCCTGTGTCTCTCGCTCTCTCTGCCCTTCCCTGATTCCTGCTCTGTCTCTATCTCTCAAAATTGAATAAATATTTTTTAAAAAGTATTAATTCGGGGCGCCTGGGTGGCTCAGTTGGTTAAGTGTCCGACTTTGGCTCAGGTCATGATCCTACAGTCTGTGGGTTCGAGCCCCGCGTCAGGCTCTATGCTGACAGCTCAGAGCCTGGAGCCTGCTTCAGATTCTGTCTCCCTCTCTCTCTGACCCTCCCCCACTCGCTTTCTGTCTCTGTCTCTCAAAATAAAGACATAAAAAATTTTTTAAGAAAAGCATTAATTCCTTTAAGTTAGCAATTGGAACACTTTCAAACCCACTCAGGATGTACGAGGGCATGTGAGATAAGAGTATTTGTACGTGAATCTTCCATCGCAGCACAACCAGTTCCCCCAGTGAACGAGCATGCAGGTGCCATTTCAACATACTGACAAACTACAGCCTCTTTGGCAAAATGTTCTGGGTAAAGAGGAACACTGCCCTACGACTCTGACAGACATTTGAGAATGTTGAGCGAATAAAGTTATAAAAGTTAGAGGTGAACAACAGATTTAACCTCTTTAAATCAAGTTGGGCAACTTCACGATTCTTGAAGGTTCCCAGTAAAACAGTGATTTTTTTTTTTTCAAGAGTAAGCTGAACAAGCCCAGGATCTATGATCCTAATACTGCTCTGACTTCTCAGGCCCTGATGTATGCTCAGTTTAGAGACGGAGTGATTGATTTCCTACATGTCAACGAACACATAGATGTTCAAGGGTGACGACATAATGTTGACACATGGGAGGGGGGTTACTAGGCCCTTAGAGGGAAGACAGAGCCAAGAGTATGCTTCTTTTCCCCCATCCTTACAAAAGCTTAACTGGAAAAGAGCAAATGGTTCCGGATACCTCTCTGATCAGGGAAGATGGCCAAATCTGTTTTAGTTGCAGCAAGACTTATTAATGTTATAGGACAGTGAACTCCTTCGAATAGAAACAGCTAATGGCAGTTGTGGAATTTCCTTTTCTAGAGATTTACAACAATGGGTTAGATATACATCTGGCCTTGAATACCTTAGGCGTGGTGTACAAAGAAACAGAATGAACAAAAATAGCACTCGCACACAAAAATACCATGGTGTGCTGTCCACTCTCATAGACTTCAAGATACCGATTTAAAACCTGTTTACAAATGGGTGATGGGCACCGAGGAGGGCACCGAGGAGGGCACTTGTAGTACATAACCAATGAATCATGGGAATCTACTCCCGAAGCCATGAGCACACTCTCTATGCTGTACATTAACTAACTTGACAATACATTCTATTAAAAAATAAAAATAAAAATAAAATAAAATAAAATAAAATAAAACCCGCTTACATTCTCCCCCACCCATTGGTTGATTCGAAGACTAAACTACATCAGCCTCAGAAGAAATTCAGAACGTTGGCCAAAAGCCATTTACCTGTACTAGGAGTTCCAGCTTCCTGTCATCAAGAAGATGTACTTGACATCGACGGCCCTCCGTCATCTATGAAGAAAGACAAACGATGGTTACTGAGAGTCTAACAGCCTGACGAATGATTAACAGGTGCCCGATGGTGGACTACCCCAGGCACAGTTCTCTGGGAAAAAGTTCCCCTGGATGCTGGAGTTCTACAAAGCCAAGAAGTTGCAAGGCGTGTTCATTCGTTCATTAGTTCCTTCCTTCCTCCCTCCCTCCCTCCCTTCCTTCCTTCCTTTAAAACTACTTAGGGAGCACTTTCTATGTGCCAGGCACAATTGTGGGAACTGGGTGTCCAGGAGCACACAAGGCAAGGTCCCTGCCCTCAACGAGCTTAGTCTTATGGGGGAGCTATAAAGTAAATGAGCAAATACATTCATGACCACATACCAGGTGGTGGTTAAGTGTCCCATGCTTTAATTGTTCTTCCGTTCAATAATTTTATCACCATGCATCAGGGGCAGATTTCAGTATCGGGTCTCTGCCACCTCTTCTGTCCCCCTTATTGTCTCCCTTACGGTCCCCCTTACTGAGCCCTCAGGAGCAGACGACCACCCCTCTGGCAACTGCTTTTGATTTCTGTGAAGCTTCTTTCTCCACGGGATAATTGTTCATTATACCTGAGTCCCTACATGCTTTCACCTGTGATAGGAGAACCTAGGAGGCTAAATGGTTGCAGCTAAACTTGACCCCTAACCCTTGTGCTTTTCAGTACTAACACCGCTGGCCATGTAACAGAAAGTGGACCCAGGCAGGCAAGGGGAGACCCACATCTGGTCCTGGCCTACTGGGTCCGTTTGTCTCTGCAGCCCCCTCTCACTGACAAAAGTGAGTGGGCTGAGCCCAAAGGAGGGCTGCCAAGTGTTTAAGAACTGGCTTTCTGGAAGGGAGAAGCCTTAATTTGTAGCTCTGCTGGAGCCCTGGCATCCCTCTCAAAGGACATCCTTTGAAGAAAGAGGCTTCTTCTAGATGTCAACGGGCCACCGCTCTAACCAAAACTTATCTCGCTGCACTCCAGATACCTTCATGGTGTCCGGTCTCAAACTACTGTCATGTGACAACACGGATGGTATTTCCAACACACAGAGTAGACTTAAAAAATTCCAGGAGCATGGATGATAGTGACGTCTGGTCAAATAATAGGAAATTTTCCACCCATTGGTAATGGGTTTAGAGTATCTATTACCTTTGTTTTTAATATAATGTATTTGAGTCTAAATTTATATAACGTAATGTTAATAATGGCTATATTTTACCACTGGCATGCAAAACTCCCCAAAATGTACCAACTGGCCCTCACAATGGATAAGAGCAAGTTCCAACACCATTGTCTGGACCAGAAGACCCAGAAGTTTCCTTCCAAGCCCTTGTATTTTTATATGACTCTGTAGCCCCCGTGTAAGCCACTTCTTTTTGCCCAGCTAGCAGCCACTTCAGGCATATCAAGGGGCAGGCCAGGCCAGGCTTCATCTCCTTGCACAGCTAGCATGGTCCCTTCTCAAAGAGTACTTTCCCCAGGAAAGATGGAAGAGATAGCATCTTCTCTTCTTGTGCACCAGGGATTATTCTCGAACCATTAGCATGCCCCAAACTGGTTTGTACTCCGGTGAGAAAAGTCTCCTTTCTCAGGAGGGTGACTTCCTCACCCCTCAAGCTACCATCAAGTTGGAATTCCTTAGTTAAAGGATATTAACCAAACCAGCCTGGCCTGCCTGGATGAGTCCCCAATAAAGTCTCTTGAATGTGAGTTACAGTAACGACTCAGCAGTTCCCGGCTCTGAGAAAAATGATCAAGAGAAATTTCGTATGCCCAGAAGCACTCTGACAGAGGTTAAAAGAGTAAAAGCAGAGTAAAAGCTGAGTAAAACTTCAGTCCAAAGGTTTGCCATTTTGCACATAAAAGCCAAAACAGGTAGCTGTGGCCATGAGGTGGGTCTGTGAAAATCCTTATTCATTCTTTGATCTCTTAACTTTAGGTGTTCATTGCCTTACAAGGAGAATGGGCTCCAATCCCATTAGAAGCCACCAACTCTGCACACATTAGGCATCCTAGCTGGCTGACTTAAATAAAAAAAAGAACCCAGGAGCTTCCAAAAATAAACAAATAGGGCTACATCGTAATAAAAAAAAGCCTCTGCCCGGTAAAGGAAACCATCAACCAAATGAAAAGGTAACCTGCTAAATGAAGAGAGTACTTGCCAGTCACATATCTGATAAGGTGTTAATATCTTATATAAAGAACTCTTAGGACTCAGTAGCAAAACTGCAAGTGATCCCATTATAAAACGGGCAGAGACATTTTTCCAAATGAAGACATACATTGGCCACCAGACACATGAAGAGATGCCCACATCACTCATTATCAGGGAAATGCTCATCAGAACCACATGGAGATGCTCCCTCACACCTGTCAGAATGGCCAGGATCAAGAAGACAAGAAATAACAAGTGTCAGGGAGCCTGGGTGGCTCAGTCGGTTAAGCATCTGACTTCGGCTCAGGTCATGATCTCACGGTTTGGGGGTTTGAGCCCCGCGTTGGGCTCTGTGCTGACAGCTCAGAGCCTGGAGCCTGTTTCAGATTCTGTGTCTCCCTCTCTCTATGATCCTCCCCTGCTCATGCTCGCTCACGCTCTCTCTCTCTTTCTAAGAAATAAATAAAACATTAAAAAAAAAAAAGAAATAACAAGTGCCGATGAGGGTGTAAAGGGAAGCCTCGTGCACGGCTGGTGGGAATGTAGATTGGTGCAGCCACTGTGGAAAACACGATGGAGATTCCTCAAAAAATTAAAAATAGAACTACCCTACGATACAGTCATTCCGCTTCTGGGAATTTATCCAACGAAGATGAGAACGCTAATTCGAGAAGATAAATGTATCCCCATTTTCACTGCAGCATTATTCACGATAGATAAGACACAGAAGCAACCTAAGTGTCCACTGGTGGATAAATGGATAAAGAATATGGGGCACATATATTCAGCGGAACAGCATTCAGCTAGAAGAAGGAAATCTTGCCATTTGTGACAATATGGATGGACACTGAGGGCATTAGGCTAAGAGAAATAAGTCAGAGAAAGACAAATGACCTCACTTATATATGAAATTTACATAAACAAACAACAAACAAATAAACGAAAAACCAAGTTCATGAATATAGAGAACCTACTGGTAGTTGCAGAGCTGGGGCGGGGGGACAGGGAGTTGGAGGGAATTGGTGAAGCAGGTCCAAATGTCAAAGGTACAAAGTCCCAGCAATTCAGTTCTTAATAGAAAGAACCCAAGGTTAACATAGTGGAGGTTCAAGGAAGAAAAAGCGTATTATTTCGAAATTCTTTTACAGACATTTATTATAGGTTTCAGAAAATTCTCTGAAAGGTGGGGATGGAGGAGAAATTTTACAAAGGAATGCTGCCTACCCTTATTGAATCTTTAGAACACAAAGTGGTGTGTTTTTTTTTTGTTTGTTTATTTATTTATCTTTGAGAGAGAGAAAGAGAGCAGGGGAGGGGCAGAGAGAGAGGGAGACAGAATCCCAAGCAGGCCCCTCACCTTCAGCACAGGGCCCTATGTGGGGCTCAAACTCATAAACTATGAGATCATGACCTGAGCTGAAACCAAGAGTCAGATGCTCAAACAACTGAGCCACCCAGGCGCCCCTAGAACACAACGTTTTGAACTGCATTTTATCATAAAAGGACATAAACATGTTCTTCACTTACCCACATTTTAATAGAATTGTGGGTAATTTAATAGATACAAAGGGAAATTGGTATCGCCAAGATATCACTGTATCAAATGAAGTTTTTTTGTTTTCTTGTTTTTGAGAGAGAGAACGAGAGTGAGCGCACAAGCAGGGGAAAAGTGCAAAGGGAAAGGGAGGGATAGAATCTTAAGTAGGCTCCATGCCCAGCACGAGCCCCTTTCAGGACTTGATCTCAGAACCCTGGGATTATGACCTGAGCGGAAATCAAGAGTCTAACACTCAACTGACTGAGCCACCCAGGCGCCCTTCACATTAATTACAACAATAAAGAGATTTTCTCAAAATATTTCAAAGCACGCAAAGTGTGACGTGACACTGAATTCATATCCACATGTGAAAGTTTGCCGTGAGGCTCTCATTTTTATCTGAAAAATAAAATCCTCATTCCATTAAATAATCTCACCTTATCTGCTCAGCAACTGAAGGAATTAACTACCGATCCATGAAGATCTACTGAATCTTTCCAAGTTCATTCTTGTCTTCAAAACAGCCTCCATTTTCAGTCCTGGGGAACGTATGACCACGCTCCCAATGTAACCAGGGAATTTATAAGCTGCCTCCCTTTGGAGCGGCAAAATGTCCCCCCCAAAACAAAACAAAACCAAAAAACCACACACAGCCCAGAGAACTGAGTCCAAACAGAAACCCAACTTTGAATCACCAGGGTTTTGAAAGCCCGCCTATCTTTTGATGGCACTGTTGGGGCTTTTGTTTCTTTTTCTCAAAAGGGGGACAGTTGGTTGTTTCATTCTGAAGGCCAACTGGCCTGTCCCGCTCTCCTCGGTTCGGAAAAGGTTTACCATTCTGGGTGTGTCCGGGGGGAAGAAGGGACATCTGTAGCTTTGTCTGCCTTGCTGGGCATCCTGAAGTTTTCTGTTGAATATGAACAACTGTAAAATAATGCTGCTTTGCCTGTTTTCATTTTCAGCTGCTCAGGCACAATTGGAGGCTTGGCATCCCTCTCAGAGGAAATCCTTTCGGAGAACAAGGCTTCTCCTGGCTGTGGGCTGTCTACCACCCCAACATAAATTGTCTTACTATATAATACAATTCGACACCAAGCAGGGACTGCTGAATGCACTGAAGGATGTATAGAATAGGGTTATCTTGGAAGTCGGTGTTCACCCCAATGACCCAACTCTGTGGTTAAGACACACACGGAATCAGGAAGGCTATGCATAAACAGACATACGCATGTATGATGCTGGCTTAGGTGAGCATAGCGGAAAAGGAAACAATATGTGTGGTCTAAAGGGAGCCTGTAAAATCATCGTGTGCACAGACAGGAATCGGGAGGCAAAAATAAAATAGCTCATGTGCTAGCATAACAGGCTTATGGGTAGTTCCCTCCCATCCCATCCAAATATGACTTAACATTTTTTTCAGTTAAAAAAAAAGTAAAAACAATAAACTTTATCTAGAGAAATGAGTCGTGGTGCTTGAGGTCAGCCAGAGGAAATGAAGGCTGAGAAGCTTATGTCTCAAAGAATTGGTTTTAGATGGTCAGTGTTTTTTTTTTTTTTTAACATATCCAATCAAATTAATTAGTTTATAAATGAGGAGTACAATTGTCACACGGGTCAGAATACGGAAGCCGGATGATCTGACACATTCTCTGCCTGCAGGTGGAATTAAAAGAAGCCAACTGCAGCCAGAAGTTACTCAGGCAGCACAGAACCTGGAAGGGGGGGGGGGTTATAAATATCTGTGTTTGAGGGCACCCTGCTACAATATCCTGATACACTCCTGTTGGGGGAAGGGACTGTTGTCCAAATGTGGCAGGGGAGTCCCTTCTCCAGCACATCAGGACAAAATAGACAGTCACTAACTAGCAATGACAGACTCCCCCAAACGGTGACTTGCAGACACTTTACACAGAAAGGGGCCGGCTACCAAGTTCAGCACGTGCAAACACATTTTATTAGGAACGTTTTCTCTTCCAATTCGAAACTAAAGAAACCCCACCTTAATATGCTTCGTATTACCACCCGGGTCTCCACACATCACCTCTCCCTCTCTCTGCCTCCTGTTCCCCTCCTCCCCTCCGCTTTTTGTCTCTTGCCAACTAATTTCCACACTATGGGACTCACGCAAGGAGGAGGCGCTCTGAAGAAGTAAGCCGAGTTCCGCCGTTGATAACATCGTCACAGAAATCTAATGCAGGTGTACAAACGGCTACCGGGCCACTGCTTCTGAGCTGGGAAACGCACGTGTGACCATTATTATTTCCTGAGGCACATTTATCCCGAGACTATTATCCTGAGGCCCCCGGCAGTGGGGTGAGGGTAGGGGAGGCAGTCCTCATGGCCGGCAAAAACACCTCTGAACTTTGCTTCCACACGCCCACTTAGTTGGTCTCTGGGCCCAGTAAGTTACCGCGTTGTGAATCCTATTCATTTTAGAGTGACTTTCTCAGACAATAAAAATAAGAAATATTAAAGACTCAGGGCCCCTGGAGAGCTCACTCAGTTAAGCCTCTGACTTCGGCTCAGGTCATGATCTCAAGGTTTGTGGGTTCGAGCCCCGCGTCGGGCTCTGTGCTGACACCTAGCTCAGAGCCTGGAGCCTGCTTCAGATTCTATGTTCTCTCTCTCTCTCTGCCCCTCCCCCACTCATAGTGTTTCTCTCCTTCTCAAAATAAACATTAAAAAAAAAAGAAATATTAAAGACTCACTAGGATTGTCTCAAATGAAGAATTAACAATTCCAAAACATGCTTCACTTAGGAAAGTTACCAATCCTACCCCAGCCTCCAAAAACCTGAAATCCTATCCTTTAAAATTTTACCATCATATAGACAATTCAGATTTCAAACACAGGCAAACCAAGGCCCAAGCAGAGAGCCAAGCCTCCTGGCCAGGCCCGTTAGACCACAGAGCACCCATGGCCACCGGATGGGCGGATGTGCCGGGCAGTACCTTACAATTCGCCCTTTGCCCTGGGCCCGTCTGTGGCTCAGAAGGAAATTCCAGACACATGACTACAACTTCCCAGTGCAACTAACTGTAGGAACGTCTGCTCTTGGGGTCAAAGCCACATGTCACATTCCTCTCTCATTCTTCTGAGAGCTTCCTCTCAGACTAACAAAGTCCCAACGCCTTGGCTCACATGCCAGAAAGTCACAGGATCACAAAATCTCAACTCTCCTAACACTGTCACCGCTGAGAGACGAATGAATGTAATACGTTCACAGTGGCCTCAAGAAACGCCACTGGCCATGAATGCACAGATAGAGAGGACTTCGGGCAAATTAAAATTTGTTGACAACATGCATCTATTTGTTGCTGCTCACACTTAACCTGTAGCATGGACATGCCAGAGAGAATAAATGATTATAATGTAATGTTAGAATATCATAACAGGCCTGGGTAGCCCCTGCCCATAATCTTTACAGATTAAGGATATTTTGCCCAGTTTTATTATAATCTTCCCCCTCCCCCCCCATCAGAAACCTTCCTTTTTTGTCTTTAAGTGACATCACATTAAAATAATGCAGTAGTGGGAGGAGACACAAGGTGCTAGACACCAGAAGTCTGACTCAGAGAGAATGACCTTGTCCCCGTTCGGCCCCCCAACCTCTGGCAAACTGTTTCGTCTCTCCCTTGACCACGAGTCTCCTGGATTTCAGAGAAAGACACACACAGGCATGTCCTTCAGACCCTGGGCTGTGGCATCCTGTTGTAACTTTTACAACCCAGATGAAAGTGATCAGTGAGGGGCACTATGGGAAACAGATTCACCAGGCGGTGCAACGGGTTATAAAGGTTCAAATTGCCTTGTGTTCTTCAAAGCTCAACCTTCCACAAGTTTGCATTTGAGAAGGGCACAAGGGGGCTCAGAGCTTTACCAGAGGAGCTCTGTAAAGCCTGTACCCATTAGACTGGGTCATCTTGAGGGTTTGTTTTAATGTTTATTTATTTTGAGAGAGATGGAACACAAGTGGAGGAGGGGCACAGAGGATCTGAAGCAGGCTCTGTGCTGAGGGAAGAGAGCCTGATGCAGGGCTCGAACTCATGAACCAGGAGATCATGATCTGAGCCGAAGTCAGACTCTTATCCGACTGCGCCACCCAGGCGCCCTGTTAAGCCATGTTTTAAGGCTGCGGTTGCTCAGATCCCACTTCAGCCTTCAGCAAAAGGAAACGGGGTTTTCTCCACAGGAAGAAAAGTCATGGTGTCGTGGGCGCCCTGAGGGCTTGGGGGCAGCACAGGGCCGCTCGCTGCTGTGGGGTGGCAGTTCTAACCCAGACTCTGCAGCCCAGAAGACCCGTCGGGTGTGATTGAGCCACAAGTCCTACAGGACAATCCCCCCCCACCGTCTCCAGATGCTGCTGCAGGGCGGAGGCTCAGGGAGCACTCACAGTCTCTGGGTCTGACGTTTAGAAGACGAGGAAACGGACGCAGACAGGTGAGCAGTGAGGGCAGCCAGGAAGCTCCACCAGTGGGCTTACGTGATCCCAGTGAAGAGGAACTTGACCCAGAGTTAAGCTGTGGGCTGTGGGGGGGGAAGGACGGGAGGGAGAGAAGGGTATTCTTCCCATCTTCCAGCACCTTCTGTTCCAACAGAACACTGCAATCGAGGACAAGCTATGGTGTGGAGGTCGGACAGGTACGTTGCAGACGCGGAGAGACAAGGTCCAGTCTGCGCCACCAGGGCCGGAGTGGGACAGACCATGCCTCTGCTCTGACTGAAGCCAACCCGTCTGAGCAAACGGGAAGGAGGAGCCGGGCACCAGGAGACCCAAAGGCGTGGACTCCGCAGAGAGGCTGGGGGCCCCGCACCCCAAGCTGAAGCGCAGCGCGGTCAGCGGTGAAATTCGGGGTGAAATCCTGCGCCGGGCAAGCATCGCGCATCCCGGAAGGCAGCAGCGCCGTCCGCGTTCCCGTCCAATGGGACGCCGCCGCCCCGGAAGCGGATGGTCCCGCTGGGTCTCGCGAGAGCACCTTCTGCAGCCGGGCTTTCCGGGACCTCACTAGGAAGACCCGCTCCCCTCCTTCCGCACACGGCTGCAGGGCCCGCTGTCCGCCAGGCCGCGGAGCCCGGGCTCTCGGCACACACGGGGAGACGTGATCCTGCCCGGCCCGGGGCTGCAGTGTTGGCAGAGGGGGCGGCGAGGGACCAGGGCCTGCCCCTGACAGAGGAGAGGAGCTGGGGGTCCCAGGCTGTCGGAACAGCGACTGGAGGGAGACAGGAGGGAGGACCACCGAGCGGAGTGGAATCCAGCTCCGACCAGGGCAGAGGCCTCGGGGAACGCTCCACGGCGCACTGCGTACCGGCCGTGAGAGGCGAGCATCCGCCCGTTGGACGCTGAGCCATCTGGGATCAGGCCAAGCCTCACCCGGCCCTGCGCGTCCCCTCGGCCGGTGGGGCTTCGAACTTCTCTCCTGTGAGGGCCGCCCTCTGCCTGACTTCACCCGCGGGCTCCCGGGACGCTCCCCGCGCGCCTGTCCTTGGCCCTGCACCGAGCCGGGCGCCAGGACACAGCAGTGACCCAAAGAACCACGGCCTCGCTCCTCGCAGGTCTCCAGCTGGAGGGAGAGACGGACGTTCACTTTGGCTCCTTCTTCAGACCCAGCTCTGCAGATGCTCGCGCTTTCCCGGGCCCGCCCGGTCCGGCCGCGGGTTCACCCCTGCCGCCGCGCCCGGACCGCTCCCCGGGGGCTCACGGAGGACGGGAGGCTGGCTCGGCGCCTCACCGCGTGGGTTTGTGCTTTGTGCCGGCTTCACCACAGGCAAGCTGGGGGGTGACCCACTCCGCGTCACTGCACCAGCCTGTGTCTCGTTCCCTCATCGAGGTGACCAAGACCATCGTGGTACCACCCCCGGGGGGGTTGCTGCTGGGGGGAATAACTGTGTTCACACACGTAACTCCTTACGCTTCGTACGTAGGAAGCTTTCCATCAGTATTATCTTCAGAAGCTTCCAGTCGGGAAGTGTGAGGCCCCTCTGAGCAGGAGAGAGTGAACCTCCCCGCCCAACCGCAGGGTGGGAGCCTGCAGCCCAGGTGAGAGGCTGAGGCTTTCTGTCCACTCACACAAGAAGTTGTGATACTTGGCAGGGTGGGTTGGGATGCTGGTGTGGACAGGCATCACCTGGTGGGCTGTACCCTGCATTGAGCAGAGCTCTCTGGAGGCCCTGGCCAAACGTGGAGGGGACACTTTGTCCAGGCAGGGGCCCTGGATGGCCAGACCTTCTCCCCAGGAGCAGCGGCTCCCAAAGTCATCCACTGCTAGCTGGCAGTCACCAGCAGAGAGCTGGTACAAGGAAGCCTGGAGCAGGCCTAAAAAAGGACATTCTGGAAAGTCAGTACATGACACATGCATCAATACTGGCTGGACAGCAGGCACTCAGGGCCAGGCCCAGTCTGCAGTGTTCATGGAGGAGACAAAGGTTCTTGCACCTGTTTCTCTGGGCAGGTGTGGGGTGCTGTTCTTACTCTCACACTGTTCCCAGCACAGGTGTCCATGCAGACATCCTTTCTATGTGGCTGAGGGAGGTATGAGCCGCCAAGAAACAAAAGATGCAAAGAACCAATAAGAATCTACCTACCCAGCTAACATCCCACCGTGCCCCTTAAAGTAAGGACAGACGCAAGAAAATGACACGTGTTCTCTGTCAGGTGGCATACTGACTCGCATATCTTGGTGGCAGAGTCTTGGGGAAGAAAGGAGATGCTTTTCCGAAAGCAAGAGTCAAATATCTCCTCTTCTTTGGCTTTGATGACCGTACTTAGAATCTTTAGAATAGAAAAGGAGGACTGAGAAGTAAGACAAGGACCCCAGACACGAGGAAAACAGTTTATAAAGTCCAGTGACAAAAAGGTCGACTCTATGGACTCTGTGAATATCGTTGATCTGGGATGGAGACCTTTTACAAGTAACAATTTCATAACATAATAAAAATTAAATTGAAGGAGAGCGTGAAGATTGAGACATCCAAAGAACACGAAGTATCCACGAAGAGAACTCCCAAGATTTGCGTATAACATATACAGTGTGTCAACAGGGTGCACGACTTTATATTCTGTACAAACGGGAGGAATATTTTCAGTGTGTCACAGTGCGTTACAAATGGGCAGGGACAGAGATGGAGAACCCAAGTCGACATGTAAAAGAAAGGAAGTAGAACAATCAAAGAGCCTTTAAAGGTATGTTGAAGGTAAGACGAGGGAGGAAAGAAATGTTCGTCGTCTGGAGCGAATCAATCTTTGTTACAAGATGAACTGCTGACCTACTACTCAGTTCTGGTTTGGTTTCAACTTTCTCAAACAAGGAGGGAAATGGTGGGGCTGGCTAATACAGTATAAACTGCACCTCCTGCCCTAAAATAAATTCCACATGGTTCATAAAGTTAATGTTAAAAATAGGGAATTTATTTATTAAGGTTTTCTGAGCATGAAAGCAATGGATGAGCTCCAAGGGAAAAAATGTATATGTTAGAATACTTTAAAAATACATCATTAAAAACAAGAAGTAATTATATTTCACAAACATCCTGAGCAAGTAGAAAAAGCAGCTGCAAATTTTGGGGAGAGAGGGTTGGCAACTATAATGAAGGGTTAATATACTAAAGATAAAGTTATTTCATTAGTAGGTAATTATAAATTAATGCGATGTATTAATACTAATACCCTACAGGAAAGAAAATTAAGCTGCAGATGGCTAAGGAGTTCATACGCTTTGGCTGGGTAATTTCTCTTGTAGAGAAGAGATGTGTGTCTGTTTCCAGGAAGCTAGAGAGTCATCTAGTGACCATTGTCATGAAATGAGAGAGCAGGGTTAAAGGGCGATGTAGGATAATGTCTACCATAGCATGTGCTCATTCAGCCAGGGCTTATGGTACACAATTTTGTGCAGGGCATCTTATTAGATATGTGATGATGAACATGATTTTGTTCCCGTATCGAATGAGCTTCTATGTCCCACAGAGGAAATACTGACATTCACAGGCGAGTACGGAGTAATCTGTGTGACAACGGGGTGGGCGTAAGATGTTCTGGGCACAGATGGGAGGGACAGTCCTTCATCTAGGGGGCTGGGCAATACTCGGGTGAGCAAGTGCTATGTGACCAGTGGGACATCTGGCAGAGACGGTCTGAGGTCAGAAGGCCTGGAATGGGAGAGAAGAGGGAGCAGTCCGGAAACATGGACTGTGCAGAAGAGGTGAGAGGACGAGGAGCAATGAAAAAGCCACCTATTTATGATGCCAAAAGGGAGGAGCAACCATATACTCAATGGCCTCAGGGTGGGTCCATCACTGATGATATAGTAAGGAGCCATCGAACATCGTGTTCAAATCAGTTTCATCCTAACTGACGCAGAAATGAGGGAACCTGCAGTGTTGGGGCTCGGTGCCTCAGAAGATACACATGCACTTGGAAAATGGTACGGAAATACCATCAGCTGTCTTTCTCAATACCTGCATTGTCCCCAGTGACTTAGAACCAGACAACAAAAGTGTGCTCACCAAATTTACAGTTGACACGGAGGTTGAGATGGTAGCTTCAAGATCTAACAGCTGGGATCACATTATTTATAGTGTTGGGTCCTATTCTTAGTTCACATGCTAGAAACATAACATCCTGAGTAATGGAATGAAGAACCCTCCCATACTCCACCATGTTTAAGCCATTTCTGGGAAGCTGTGTTCATTCTGGGCACCACAGTTCACATGGGAAATGAAAGAAAGTGGAGTAAGGCGGAGCAGAGTAATCAGATTGCGTAAAGATCTGGAAACCAGGTCTTCTCAGGACTGGCAGGAAAACTAAATGCCAGCCTATACAACAACGACTCTAGTGGAAAGGTAGCACTATAATCTGTTGCCTGTGCCAAGACATGTTAGTGAGGGAAGAGGGAGCGACTGTTGATTCCATGAAGATAATAGGTATAAATTCAGGGTGCCTGAGTGGCTCAGTCGGTTACATGTCTGACTTCGGCTCAGGTCATGATCTCAAAGTCTGTGAGTTCAAGCCCTGTGTCAGCCTCTGTGCTGACAGCTCAGACCCTGGAGCCTGCTTTAGATTCTGTGTCTCCTTTTCTCTCTACCCCTCCCCAATTCATGCTTTGTCTCTGTCTCTGAAAAATGAATAAACCTTTAAAAATTTTATTAAAAAACAGGTATAAATTTAACTGGGCATGCCTGGATGTAGGGACTTGCTAACTTAATGATTAAATGCTAATGTGATGATTAAATTTAATCATTCAGTGAGGAGGGAGAACTTTGCTTTGGTGGGCAGAAACGGAATCAATGAGCAGAAGTTCCTGAAGACACATATGAATTCAAGAGAAGGGAGAACTTTCAAACAAGGCATCGTGGCTCACAATGGAATGGGTGACCCTGTCATTACTGCGTGTGATCAGGAAGGGGCCAGAAGACCTTTAGCCAGGGATCTTATAGAAGGGGTTACTGACCTCCAGGGGAAGGTGGGACAGAAACATCCTAAGGTATGTCATGGAAATATGTGCACACCTACAGACAAGAATTTTTTTAAAAAATTCATTCTAATAACTCATGTATTATTAATGCTTCCTGCTACAATATTACATTTGATGAACCAGATAACTGGCAACATCCACTCCCTGCTTCAGAAACTTTAAAAACCGCACCACAGGCTGGCAGGCACAAACACATCATTCTACTTTTTCTTCCTACCAATTTCCTTTGTATAATCGTGCAAGCAAGTGTCCTATATTTAAAACGTAAGGCTGCATGCAGTGGTCACGTGTGTCTGTTGCCGGTTTGGTATCCGTGCCACTCGGTAACCAAGAACTTCAATGACATTTTCTTCATAACATGATGAATATGCCTAAATGCTCCAATGTCTAATTCCATCTGGCATTTTAAAGTAAAAAAAAATTTTTTTTCAATTTTTCCTTATTGTGATTATAGTGTGATTAGTGGGATATATATTTACATGACATATATCCTTATTCAGCATGTATTTTTACATGAATTAATAAAAATTTATCAAATAATATTTTCCTTATATATTTCAAAGGCAATTCCAAAATACAGGGACTCAACAACTTACTTTGCATTCAGTGAGACAGGTTTTAACATGCCTATTCTGTGGACACACAGCCCAGAACCCAGGCTGTGGAATATATGCATTCTTTGCAGTATATGTGGTCTATAGGGCCACATGTCAAGTAAGTAGCATTGATGTCAATCTGCCATCACTGGTAGCTGGGGTGTCTTGCCACATAATTTGGGAGTGGGTTTTCCTTTGCTTAAACAATCCCCATTGTGTGTTAATTACAGGCAAGCTCTCCATTATCTTTGGGGATGTAGGGGACAGAACAGAGTATTCGAGGCCATCTGCCAGACACTGCAATTCTATTCTTAGGTGTTTGGAATTCCCTTCTTAGGTGACTCTTGAAGCACAGTGGGAGAAGGCCACCTACAAAAGTGACATGACCCACCTGCTTTCACAGAACCTGCAGGGGACACGAAACAGCCACTTGCACTTGTCATGCTTGGGTCCAGGGGACCAGGGCTCAGATGTCAAGTCCTCCGGGCTTGGAAGGAAGCATTCCAGCCCAACAGCTGGCTCGTTTAAAGATTCATGCTTAGATCAGACCAACGTTGCAGGAGCATCGCAGCAGAGCTCCCTGAAAGGCCACGGGTGACCCGATCTGGAAAGCCACAGTCCCGCAGCGTGGTCCCAGCTCCTGGAGACAGCACCAAGCATTCGCCCTCCCTGGCCAGATGCCCCAGCAAAGAGCTGAGGGGAGAGCTGAGGAGCCTCAAGTGCTTACTCTTCGGGGAAGTTTTTACAGCTACCTTTGACATCTGCAAGGAGCAGCCGATCTGGGCTGGAGGCGGCTGCCTGGATATTTAAACAACAGACTTCTCTGGAAAGGACTGTGCTGGAGAGACCTGGCAAAGACTCCTCACACTCACTCGAGCCGCACTGGCGGCTCCCTTCCTCTCTTCATCTTGTCGGAGGTTTCAACACTGGCTGGCTCCCCCACGACCCACCCCAGGCCCTGGCGGAGACCTGCTCTTGGACAAGCTTCCAGAGCTGTGGCATTTCTTCCCCAATACCCTTTAAAACTGGGGGTGGGCATAAGGCTGGGAAAGGAAGAGAAATGGCGGGAGGGGGTGGCAGAGGAGGGAGGGAGGGAGAGGATTCCAAAACCAAAGAGGGATTCCCACCCCCCTTCCTCTTCACCCACGGTCCACAAGTCTCTCCGTGGAAAAGCTGTCACAGGAAATGCAACGTCTCAAAATGCAATGGCCGTTTGGCAAATGGTAGAACTAAAAATATCCAGGGTACATATCATTAGTGAGTAGTTACAGAAGTAAAGACGTTATGTGTATCTGCTAGTCAAATCAAAAATTCTAATTGGACACAGAAACAATTTCTCAAAGCTTTCCACAGGAGGTAATTATCGTGTTGACTACACACAGAAAATGAGGATGAAGTTGAGCCTACTGTTTGGGCTGTTTCCATGAAAAGCGGAACGAGGGGCATGTTTTTTGCCTGTATCAGGACTGATTACATGGCAGGGTTCCTGAGCATTCCTGTCTCCCGATTGAATCAGTAGCGCTGGTGTCAAATGGTTTACATATGTCATCCCAAATCCTCTGGACACCAAATTTGAGTGTACTTTCAGCATATGCTTTAGAAAAGGCCTGGAAATGAGTCTGTGATTAGGGAACCGTGTAGAGAGAGTAGGGATGTTACATCAGAACAAATACAGGAGGCAGGAGGAGCAGGTGCATCTTAGATCCTTCATACTTCCTAGCATGGAGCTTTAGACACACGAGAGTCTCAGTAAATATGACTGATTGCAAGCATGGAGTTATACTTCTGGATCGTGGTGAAGGCTTCATATGAGAAAACTTATCAAATAAAGGGAGGGGTGTGTGTGGGTGGCTCACTTGGTTGAGCGTCTGACTCTGATTTCAGCTCAGATCATGATCTCATGGTTTATGGGACTGAGCCCCACACTGGGCTCCATGCAGACAGCTCAGAGCCTGCTTGGGATTCTCTCTCTCCCCTGCTCTCTCTGCTCCTTCCCTGCTCATGCATACACTCTCCTTCTCTCTCTCAAAATAAATTTTAGAAACTTAAAAAACAAAAACAAAAAACAAAACCTTATCCAATAGGACCCTTTAAATGTGTGCAGTTCATTGCATGAAAATGACCTATCAATAAACCTGATTGCAGTGTGAGGGTTAGAGATACTCCCTTCACACATCAAAAAAGAGACAGACCCTCAGGAGGACGCGGAGAGTTCCACCCGCAGCAGCCACCTCAACACAATTCTTCACCTTGAGGAATTACTTCATTTTTTAGATCTTATATTCTTTTCATTTCAAGGTTGGTGCTTACAGTGTTTTCTCAGATCTGGTCTTATTCAGGGCGGAGGCCTGGCATCATTACACATCAGCTCCAGGTGCCTGAGTCCCATGTCACTGGGCTTCCTCCTCCCCCAGGCTCCCCTAGGATTCTGTATAAACTTGCCAGCGCACCATGGCCACGTGACGATCTGGTAGGTGCCTCAACGCAGCATGTGCTGAACAGAACTGACTTGTCTTCTTCCCCAGCCCGCCTGGTCCACAGCCTTCCGCTGCCAGGTACGGGCAACTCCACACTAAGTTCTGTCCCTTGGGCCCCACTTGGGGACTTCTCTCTTCAGCCCACACCCTACCCCAACCCACCAGAAAATGTCATTCGTTCTCTCTAAAATATCCAGACACTGAACACTTCATCATCACTTTATCACCTGCCCGACTTTTGCAGTGGCCACTCATCTGGCACCTCCTGCTGGCCTCACAGTCTGGTTCCCATGCAGCACCATAAAACTATCCCTGTGCAGCCCAGGTGGGCCGTGGCACTTCCCAGATCCGTACTCTTCAATGCCTCCTGCCCCCCATTGGAAGCCTTCAAGGCCCTGTGTGATTCCCACCTCTGTGCCCCCTTCACTCAGTCTGCTCTTCCACATTCATCTCCTTACTGTTCCCTCCATGTCACTCTTTCCTCTCAGAGCCTTTGATGAGCTCCTGCACCTGGATGGAACGTCTCCCTCAGACACTCTCATGGCTCCAGAATTTTAAGAAATAAATCACTGTAGTTTATAAGCCACCCAGTCTATGGTATTTTTCTAGCAGCCCAAAGGGACTGACACAGTGCATGAGAGTCAATGTAAGACCTGAAGTTTAGGAAACAGGGAGCTTCCAGGTTGGGGTGGGTCCTTCTGTTCCCTGTTAAGCCCTGTGGTTTATAGGAAATGAAGGCGGGAGAGGGGATAATGAGGGGGGAGAGGTGACATGTAGGTGCTGCAGGCCCAGGCGTGTGCACACGTGCTGAGCTAGGAAGGTGGGAAAGGGGTAAGCTATGGCCATCTTATAATAAACCAGGAACGAAAGGGGAGGTGCTCAACTACAAGTGGGCACCTCACCCCAAAAGAATTTGGGAAGGAAACACCTGAGCGAGGTGCTGGAGAAATGGACTGTAAAGGCTCGAAGAGCTTAATACTAGTAATGCATCAAAGAGGAAGAGGGAGGCAGACTAGTGACTCATTTATCACAGGACAATGGTTGCTGAGCCTCGGAGGAGGAGGTCAAGAGCAGCCCAACAACCACTGGTAAGAGGGGAAACTGAGCAATGCCTCGTGAACTCTGGAATATGTCTAGAGGCTGCGCCTTTAAGGAGTTAGAGTTAGGGGAAATTGATCAACATCTCAAGGGAGAATCAGCCATTTCATAGCCAGGATGATGGGCAGACTCCTCCCAGTGAGAGAGAAGGGCATGAGCAAGTGCTGGGTGCTGGTTTCTTTCTTGCTTACTAATCAACAGGGAAACAGCAGGGTCACGAGTGTCCTCACTCCCACCTGTGCTACATGCAAATAAGCACATGGGCTCAAATACCTACTTTTTTCTATTTCCATCTGTCAAGAGAAAACAATAGCATAAAACTTACAGTTTAGGGGCGCCTGGGTGGCTCAGTCGGTTAAGCGTCTGACTTCAGCTCAGGTCATGATCTCACTGGTCGTGAATTCAAGCCCCACATTGGGCTCTGTACTGACAGCTCAGAGCCTGAAGCCTGCTTCGGATTCTGTATCTCCCTCTCTCTCTGTCCCTCCCCTGCTCACTGTCTCTCTCTCCCTCTCAAATATAAACATTAAAAAATTAAAAAATTAAAAAAAAACTTACAGGGATTTTTCAGTCGGGTTTTGTCAGTTCCCTAAGAGTATGGTCAGTTATACTGACACAAAGAGAAGAGTTTGGCTACATAAGAAACAAAACAAAACAAAAAACTATGGTTATAGATATTATTCTTTGAGTATTTAGATACCTTTCCCAAGTTCAAAGTTCTAGATCTCTGTGTCTAAAGAGGTATAAAATCTCTATCGACTCAGTTACAACTTTAGGAACAGGATGGCAGACAAACTAAATTGTGGTGGGTTACAGAAACCATACTTTCCACAATAAAGAAAGAAGGAACCACAAATACCAGTTTATATTTTCTCCATAAAGTGACTGGCTCACTCCACCCTGTCCAGGCAAACTATTCCCATAAGCTGTCCCCAACGGTTCACCTAAAATACATCCTTGCCCTGGATCTGGCTATAATGTTCTATAAATACCTCCTTTGTTTTTATATTTATTTAATGCTCTAATTCTGCTGCCTGTGTGCCTGTTTAATCTGTCTCCAGAAGACAGACCATCTCTCATTTTGATTTATTTTATTTAACACCAAGAAGGTTATTAAGTACTTAAATAATTTCTGATGGCCATTATGCAAATCAGTATGTTGATTTCTCAGGCTACTAGAAGCCCTCTCCCCCACCCCCCTCCCCACTATATTTTCAGAGTCCTCAGGTTGTGGGTGCAACGAGAAAAAAAAAACCTCCCACCAGCATCTAGTACAGCTCAGGTTCTACGCTTAGTTCTGCCATTAACGCTTTGCATTAATTACTTGAGCGCTACATAAATAAGGAAACAGCAGTTGAAAATCTTCCTAATTAATGGCAACGAATGAGTAGTAATCAAAGAACGTTACACAGGGATTTGATTTTTGCCTTTCTTGTGGAGGAAAAGACGGCATCACCACTGACTGACATAACCTTTGTAATTCTTGCCTTTGATTCTCGTATTTTTCTTTTTCAGGATAAAAGCCCTTCCCCATCATTTTTGAAGACCAAAGAATGCAAATCCGCTCTCTGCTTTTTTGGTGCAATCACAGAATCACCTCTCTTCTCTTCCTTCCCCTCCCCCAACCAACACTCACCATATTAACTGTCCCAGGACACACGGGGAGTCTCACGGATGGGTGCCTTCCTTTCTTAGTAAACCTTTTCCATCCCAACAGAGGAGGACTGCTAGGCTTCATGCCTTTACCTGTAAAGGTCTTTCTGGAAAACCAGGAGACACTTCCGTGGTATTAGAGCTAACAGCGCTACCCCTTAGGCTACTCTCTCTTTATAAAACACATTTCAGGCTTGTAGGTGAGGGGATGCCATACCTCCACTTCCAAGGCCTTCTCACCCAGCAGTGAGCAGCGCTGAGCTTTCCAGTGATACAAGCAAGTCAGGCTGGGGAGGGAGAGATGGTGCGGGCAGAGAGGAAGGATACAGACATGAAATCATTTATTTTAAGAGTCATCTTTTGTGCTAGGCATTTCATAGATCTCATTTCACGGGCTCCTCTGAATATAACTTTTCTTGTCAACAAGAAAAGTGAAGCTCAGAGAGACTCAGGAATTCACCCAAGGCCGCACAGCTAGCAAGGTGCAGAACCAGAAGTCACGGCCACGCTGGATAACGCCACGGTTCCTCTCTGTCCACCACACCTCTGTGCATCGTCTAAATCCTTGTCGGGCGATGGGGTCTCTAGTCTTGGCGCTGTAACTGAGGCCCTCGCAAGGTCCCTGAGAATCTGGAAACACCTCATCTGTTAAAATCATTGACATGCCCTTATCATTCCTCGAACCCCATCCATCTGGAATCTTTGACCTGACTGATAATCGCCAAATCTTACATGTGCGTGGTTCACAGCCTACCCTGAACACTCACTGTGACGTCAGCCCCTGCTACGTTGCTGGGTTCGAGTCCCTATCCTCCGGCCGGGACCTGTGGGCTACATCTGTGCTCCTGGCCACTCTGTAGTCACTCTGTCACAAAACACTCAACCATCCCATAAAAGGGGATTGAGAAGGGAGAACACTGCTCTCCATTGTTTCGGCTCCAATCTGGTTCTTGTCCTTACCCTCCCCTCTCCTCTGTGTGCTCTCTCTTTCTCTCTCTCTCTCTCTCTGTCTCTGAGCCAAAGAGAAAGGAGTATTTGATATTAGTGGGGGGAGCAGAGAGATGGGTAAGCCAGCACTGCATTCCCCAGCCCGGTCTGTAGGTATACTGCCCAGCTCCGACGGCTTCACGTTATTTGGTCTCCTAGTTTGGGTTTGTCACATCTGTATACTTGTTCACAGGCATGTGGTGAGAGCATAATTGTGCATTTTATGGTTATGAATGGCACAGCCTGGCAACGCTCCGATCATCATTTCCATTCGCTGTCATGCATTATCAATCTAATTCCCCATTACACGCCTTTTTTTTTTTCATGCATTCTTCATACAGCAAGGACAAAGGAAGGCAAAAGCCGCATAAGGAGACTGAGTCACCAGAACAGGCTAGTATTGATGGAAACTATGGAGTTATAGCCTTAAGTTTGGGGGGATAGCTTCTGGCTAGTTTGAAGTAAAAATTATTGTTAAAAGGTTTAGGGTTTTGCATCAGTACCAAGACTTTGAGCCCTAAAGTTGGCAAGGGATTCCTAACTGTGAAAGACGGGCCACACCACAGTGCAGATCAAGACAAGGTTAGACATAGGATGACCTGATAGGGTACATTTTACTTTAGACCACTGGGCTTTCTAGGTTTCTAAAGATGCCTAACCGTATCCAGGTGGGAGTATGGTATGATAAATTCCCTCAGAGATTTACCTATTCCAGTAGGACCCACTGAGTGCCCATGATCGTCAGGGAGTCAAAAGCCATGAACATTAAGTGAACATAAAGTATACAGTAACCATGGACAGGCAAATGATCGCTAGTAAGAGGGAAATCAGAAAACAGGTGTGAATGTAGTCAGAGTTCAGGAAGATGAGTGTGCATGTACAGTTATTCTCGACCACGGACAACTAGTTTCTTCTTATACTGCATCATGGAATGGCCAGGACTCGGAGTTTAAAACAAAAAACCAGAAACCACCACAGATGTTAAAAGATCTGCCTGCCTAACACACTAGATCCTAGATGATACACGTCCAAATGAGAGTCAGCTATGCCTGTATGTACTCATGCAGCTCTACCTTCTAACCGAGGCTACCAGCCTTGATTTTTATTTGGTTATTTTCCTTGATTATTATTTCGTAGTAATGAGGCCACTGAGCTGAACCAGATCGCCTTCCTCCCTTATATTCTTCACATTGTTTCCAAAAACCATGGTCTTTATTCTTGGTAGTCATTTCCATCTTCAAAGAGAAGAGCATTTCTCTTTGGGGGGGAAAGTACTTAATTTCCACTTATACAATTAAAACTGGACACACACACACACACACACTCACTAGCACCCCAAATAGGCATTAATGCAATTCACTCAACAGTGGCCACTGCTCTGGTCATCTTCTGTGAGAGGAAGAGAGGCATAATGATGGATATTTTTAGGATGGTGCTTTTAGTGGTGGAACCTGACTGCCATAAATGTAAGGGCGTGTCTGAATTATTCTTTATAAGAGAAAGACATGCTGATCACTTGGGACAGAGCAGAGGGTGGGAGCCAATGGATTCAGGGAACCAGAAGGAAACTGCTGGGGAGAGAATGTTTGATAAGCTGGATTTATGCTGGTTCAAAAACTTCTTGCAGGACAGAGTAGTGAAACCGGCAAGCTTGCATGTGCAGCAGTGAGCCTGGAGCCCAGAGCTCCAAGAGCTACTGAACCAGCTTCTGAGATTAGAGGTCGTGAGAAAAACAAAAACCAAACTAGAAACTACCAGCAGGGTACTGCAGTCTGATTAGGGCTCAAAAGAACACCACAAGGTAAAAGACTCAAATCCCAAATCCCACCATTCCCCAACAGTGACCACTTTTCCCAGATTCAAGTCTCTGTTTGTGCTCATTGTAGGGCAGGTTCAGGTACCCATGTATCCTGTGCACAGGATGGAATGACACCATCACTTTTTCTCACTCCAACTCCAATAGCCTCTTTTGTTCCGTTTGTTACATTTCAGAGGGAAATGGACAGCAAAGAATCAGAAGCAGGAGGGTGTAGTAAACAGAAAACCACAGGGTCCTGGGGAGGTCTCAGAGGTCCTGAGGGAATCTGAGCCCGTAGCACCTTTGGCTCAAGGGGAATACAGTTTTGGGAAGTTAGACTGAATAACCGTTGGCAGATCTTTATCCCAAGAGCTTAGGTTCCCGTGAGGTCTCAGAAATCACTTCTCATCGGGGAGCTGGGACCTTTCACTATGCATAAACCTAAAGAGAGAATTTCTGCCACACATTTTATTGACACGTCGGGTGACCTCTAGGAAATAAAAGATGGGAATGAAAGTCATCCCTGAATCCAGAGTTATCTATTCTGATACTGTGTAGAGAGGGAATTAAAATAACTTCAAGAGCTATTTAACTATGATCAGGTCTATTTCTCATTTTGACATATTTAACTAGAAATTCTCCAGAAGCTGTATTGCTCCTTATTTATTTTTAGAGAGCGTGAGCAGGGGAGGGTCAGAGAGAGACTGAGAGAGAGGGAATCCCAAGCAGGCTCCGCCCTGTCTGCGCAGAGCCCAACGCAGGGCTCGAACCCACAAACTGTGAGATCACGACCTGAGCCGAAATCGAGAGCTGGATGCTCAACTGACTGAGCTACCTAGGCAGCCCTGTACTGTTCCTTCTTTCAAAGAAAAAAAAAAAGTATTTATGTATACAAAATTATCCAAGAACAAAGCTTTAGATTTGAAAGTGCCCTTTCACTTCTGCAGTCATTCGATGTGTCAGGCTAAATGCAACCCTTAGAACAGAGAAGTATACAGCATGTGAGTAGAAGTGTTTTACTTACACACGTGCGCGCCAATACTGAGAACACAAGTAGAATGCCGATGCAGGAAAGTCAGTAGTGATCTCCTGCGGAGGTCTCCCCCGCCCCTCACTTACTAAAGCGCACAGGTACCCGAATGGTCCCTTCAATCTGAGCTTTCCTGGACGTTTTATCTCATCACAAACCGATCACACTTTTCCTTCCACTCATCCAGACTGATGCTGGAGTCCCTTCCCACACAAACACTGGGATACCCACTAATCTATATGGCCTTTTCCCAAGTTCCAGAACCCAAGCAAAGACTCATTCTTCTTGGCCTTTTCTTTGACCTCAGACCGTAACCTTGCCATTCCCATAACAGTGAGCACTGTACACGTCTGGCATGTACTTCTCACGGATTATGAAATCAGCGACTCCCTGAACCTCAAGGGGTCTCAGTTTCCCCAACGACAAGATAATGCTAATGGCATCAGCCACCTGCCAGGCCATCAGGGGACTTGGCAATAGCGCCCACACATGACAAAGAGGCCCTACGCCATAAATAACAAGTCTTATTTATAAAATTAGTTCAAGACAAGTGCCAGAGAGAACAGAATGATAACAGTGGCTGATCACACACACTTGGTCAGAACAAAAGAGGGTGGAGGGATTTTCTGATCCTCCTTTCTCCTAACTGTGCTTCCCTTTAATACAAGAGGACTTGAATCTGTCTTTCTCTTTCTAAACGGTTACTTCCACCCACACAACTCTGCCCACCAGGTGAAACTTCATTCCAAGTTATCAGGAGGCAACGTTCTGTTCACCGGCAAGACAATATAGTATTGATTTCAAAGCATGTCCAAATAGTGCTTCCAATTAAATTAACTGTAGCTGTTTAACCTCTCAGGACCAAATGGATTCCAATCTATTTGCTGGAAGACCCTCATTCCTGTTGTGCCTTAAATAAAGCCAGATGTCATTTGCAGCAGCATCGTTCCATCAGCCAGCAGAAGTGGCTCATTCCCTGATACTCTCAGTTGCAGGAGAGGAGTGACACTTTGAGAATCAAAATCAGATCTCCGCTGATGCGAAGGTTTGGCCTACTGGCCGTGGCCAAATCAGACTCCACAGAAACGGGGTCAAAGGCTGCGAAGGATGACGAAGCCATGTAAAAACCTGAAACAAAACGGTCTCCCTTATCTCCCTAACGCCCACTTTGTCCCTCGTTTTCAAGATGGCACGCACAGCCAAGTTCCAATGACTACAAGGTATTTTTTGCATCCCACTCCTGAGACACTTCCTCAGGGTGGGCCGTGGCTTCCCTAGATGAAGTCGGAAGTTTGCTCCTGGCTCTCCAGCTGGTAAAGGACAAGACCTTGGGGACGCTGAGTGAAGGAAGGAATGTCCAAGCAAAGCAGCTGCTCAAAGCCCGATCAGGTAAACGCACATCAAGTCAGCCTCACCAGGTGTCTAAAAATACATCCGTGACCCTCCAATACCTAAGAGGCTGTCACCACTGAAGAGCTCAGATTTGGAAATGTGCCTGTCTTAGGTGCCCTGAGAATCCCTTTCATGAGAAGCGGTGAGGACTCACACGGGAAGAAGCCCAAACAGGGAGCAGCCGTAGTGCTTTCTATTGGGATGTTCCATTCACAGGGGAGAAAGCGCCTCACCCATTCATGGTGGGGTCAGGGAGCCCTTCACCGGCATCGAATGGCCTTTCCCAGCAAGCTGAGCTTCCGGCAGCCTGGCACGGCCGCATCATTCAGAATGAGTATGTCTATTAGGAAACCACCGCCAGAGCTATTAATAGAACGGCCATCCCTCGGAAATTCTGCAGAATTTGCTTGAATCTACGGAGCAGTTACTCCGCTAACGAGGTGGTGCTGGAGAAAGGCACCGAGTTCTTGCTCGCACAGGCGCAGCCCGCACAGCTTTCAGAGTGCAGGACTGGTTAACCTCTTCTAAATGCGACAGGCACCAACGTCTGGGCAGCTGTCTGCAGCACAGAAGCAACGCCGCTTGGTCATTTTTCGATGACCGCGTCCTGACGAAGGTTTCCTCCGGCTCTTCTCCTCCCCCTTTCTCTATGCATCAAACTTGCTGCAGCCATTTAGAATGTAAAAGAGCAGCCTGTTTCAGCACCAACATCTGCCTGCCTCCTGCCACCCTCGAGCACCCAAAGGACAGGACTCCCCGTCCCTTCCATAAAAATGGTTTTTCTTTAAAAAAAAAAAAAATCCCACCCAGGTCTGCTTACAGCAACGTCCTTTCCTTTCTCCCCGGGTGAATTCAGACAGCGTGAGGCTGAGATGCCAGAGACAGCGTATGGGGGAGGGGGCGGGTAGCAGAAGGGAGTGTAGTAGGTGCCGCACGTGGGGTGTGCATTGCAAAAATGTCACATCCGCGACCTTAAAGACTCCACGTTCCAGTAAAGAAGTGTCACGTCCCCTTTACCGGCCCAGCATTTAAAAATGGACACAAAACTGCTGCAGAACGTACCGCCTCCCGGCAGTCGCGGCCAGGAAACAAAGACACATTACCTTTTATTTGTTGCGCTTCGCTAGGAGCCCAGGAACTTCAGGTTTGCAGCGGCCGATCCACCGAAACCGGCGTCCCATTCGCCCCGGGTGCGCAGGCCCGTGGCCTAGCCGGCGGCATCCGCGCCCGGCGCCTCCGCCTCCTCCGCGGCGCCCGCAGCCGCCCCGCCGGGTCCCGGCGCGCCCCCGCCCCTCCGCCGCCGCCCCGGCCCCCCCCCACCCCGCCCCGCTGCCCCGGCCCCCGCCGCCGCCGCCGCCGCCGCCCAGCCGCGGGTCCGCCGTCAGCCCATCGCCCGCTCGCGCCTCTCGCGCCGAGCCTGGCCGCGCGCCAGGGCGCACCGCCGCCGGCCCGCCCCCCGCCCGCGCCCGGCCCGCCGCATGCTGCGGGGCTCCCCGCCCCGCGCCACGCCCCCCCCCCCGCCCGCGCCGGCGCCCCCTCCCCCCGCCCGCGCGCTGGCCCCCCGGCGCGGCCCGCGACCGGCAGGCGGGGCGCGGGGAGGTGCGGAGGGCGGGCCGCGGCGAGTCCCGCGCCGCCCGCGCGCGCGGACAACAATGAGCGCCCGCGCCCCTGCGCGCCCGGCCCGGCGCGGCCCCTCCGCCCCTGCGCGGCGCGGCCCCTCCGCCCCTGCGCGCCCGGCCCGGCGCGGCCCCTCCGCCCCTGCGCGCCCGGCCCGGCCCGGCCCGCGGCCCCTCGCCCCTGCGCGCCTGGACCGGCGCGGCCCGCGGCCCCTCGCCGCTGCGCGCGCGGGCGAGACAAAGTTAGGTCCCGAAGGCGGCGGCTCAGCGGCAGAGGCCGTGCGGAGTCAGGCGTGCGGGAGGAAGCGCAGGGATGCTGGAACGGAGGGACCCCCCCAACCTTCCCGACAAAACCCCCACCAAATGCACGGCGGGAAGCCCCCCCCTACCCTGGGAGCCGCAGACCGAGGCCACCTGGGCTGAAGATGCTGTCCAATTGTTTGGAAGCTTTATCTCCCTCAACTCTTTGGAAATGGAAGTTCCTGCGAGATAAGCTAGTCTTGGAGGCTACGGATTGTCAAGGCTTCGCAACAATTACCAGGGAGAGGGAGACTTGCGTTTCAGGAGACCTGCGGGAGGGGACGGGCTGGCACGTTCTCTTTCCAAAACCGAGAAACAAACTCAGGGAATACCCCTAACCAAGAACAATAACTCAATTCACATCGTATGTCTCAATGCTTATTGCTTCAGCAGCTCAATTTGCCCGAGACACATTTTTTTTCACGAATTGTCAAAACATGGTTTGATTATTAAGGGAGAGGCAGACAGGAGCACCTGCTTATTGTAGGTGGGAAAGCCAGCTTGTCTCAGGCGTAAACCTTTCTCTAGAAGTCACTCATCGCTTGAAATCCCAACATCCCTCCCTCCCTCCATCTGGATATGCATCGCTCCTTCCCTCCTTCCATCCATCCCTCTATCCATTCATCCCTCCTCCCCTCCCTCCTCCCCTCCTCCCCTCCCTCCTCCCCTCCTCCCCTCCCTCC